>NC_029794.2:31469944-31501719 GCF_000816755.2 Arachis ipaensis | reverse complement strand
CAAGAGCTTGTTGATTTCTATCAATCTTGCTGTTGAATGTAATGATCTGCTAAAGCTTGGCTGGCCATTGGCCATGTCTACTGTTTTGGACCGAAGCTTTCACTGAAAGCTTGGCTGGCTAGTAAGCCATGTAATCTTTTTAGACTGAAGCTTTAGACTAACATTGCATGATTCCTGGAATTCTTATTAAAAATTTTGAAATCCTTATTTTTTCTTTTTCCAATTAATTTTTGAAAAATTACAAAAAAATAATAAAATCATAAAAACCAAAAAAATTTTGTGTTTCATATTTGAGTAGAGTGTCAAATTTTAAGTTTGGTGTCAATTGCATATTTTTAATTTTCATTAAAATTTTCAAAAACTCATACATGTGTTCTTCATAATCTTCAAGTTGTTCTTGATGATTTTCTTTGTTTGATGTTTGCATTTTCATGTTTTGTCTTTTCTTGTTTTTCATATGCATTTTCAATTTGTTAGTGTCTAAACATTGAAAATTTCTAAGTTTGGTGTCTTGCATGTGTATCTTTTCTTAAAAATTTTCAAAAATAAGTTCTTGGTGTTCATCTTGACATTCAAAGTGTTCTTAATGTCCATCTTGACATTCAAAGTGTTCTTGCATGCATTTTTATTTTGATCTTAAATTTTTATGTGTTGTTTCATTCTTGTTGTTTGATAGAAAAAGAGAAAAACATAAAAATGATATCTTTTTTTCTCTCTCCTCATTAAAAAAATACAAAAATAAAAAAAATATCTTTCCCTTATTCTTCTCATAAATTTCGAATATTTGAGTTGACTTTTTCAAATTTTTTTAATCTAGTTGTTTCTTATGAGTCAAGTCAAATTTTCAATTTAAAAATTCTATCTTTTTCAAATATTTTTCAAAAATCAAATCTTTTTCATTTTTTTCTTTCATATTTTCGAAAATTTCAAATTGATTTTCAAAATCTTTTTCTTATTTTTATTTCACATTTTCGAAGTTAATGCTAACAATTAATGTGATTGATTCAAAAAAAATTTTCAAGTTGTTACTTGCCTAGTAAGAAAGGTTCAATCTTTAAATTTTAGAATCATATCTTTTTGTTTCTTGTTAGTCAAGTAATCAACTTTAAATTTCAAAATCAATTCTTTTTAAATTTCTATTTCAAATCTTTTTCAAAATAAACTCCAATAATATCTTTTTCAAAACTTAATTTCAAAATCTTTTCTAACTTTTTATCTTTTCAAAATTGATTTTCAAAATCTTTTTCAATTAACCACTTAACTTTTTGTTTGATTTTTAAAAGTTTTCTATCTCAATCTTATCTTTTTAAAAACCACCTAACTAATTTTCTCTCTCTAATTTTTGAAAACTCCTCCCCTCTTTTTCAAAATTTCTTTTTAATTAACTAATTGTTTTAAAATTCAATTTTATTTTATTTCTTTTAATAATTTCGAATACTAACTAATAATTAAAATAAAAACAAAAATATTTTTTCTTTTATTTTAATTTAAATTCGAATTCTTCTCTCTCTCATCTCTTTCTATTTATTTATTTATTTAATAACACTCTTCTCTTCTACTCATAATTCGAACCCCATCTTCTTCCCTGTGTTCGAATTTTTCTCTTCTCCTTCTTCTATTCTTCTCTCCTTCTACTCACATAAAGGAATCTCTATACTGTGACATAGAGGATTCCTCTTCTTTTCTGTTCTCTTCTTTTTTATATGAGCAGGAGCAAGGATAAGAACATTCTTATTGAAGTTGATCCGGAACCTGAAAGGACTCTAAAGAGAAAGCTAAGAGAAGCTAAAGCACAAAACTCTGGAGAGGACCTGACAGAATTTTTTGAAAAAGAAGAGGAGATGGCCGAACCCAATAACAATGGTGGAGATGCAAGGAAGATGCTTGGTGACTTTATTGCACCCTCTTCTAATTTCTATGGAAGAAGCATCTCAATTCCTGCCATTGGAGCAAAAAACTTTGAGCTTAAGCCTCAATTAGTTTCTCTAATGCAGTAGAATTGCAAGTTTCATGGACTTTCAATGGAAGATCCTCATCAGTTTTTAGCTGAATTCTTGTAAATCTGTGATACTGTCAAGACCAATGGAGTTGATCCCAAGGTCTACAGGCTTATGCTTTTCCCTTTTGCTGTAAGAGACAGAGCTAGAACATGGTTGGATTCACAACCTAAGGAAAGCCTAAACTCTTGGGAAAAGCTGGTTAGTGCTTTCCTGGCCAAATTCTTTCCACCTCAAAAGATGAGCAAGCTTAGAGTGGAAATCCAAACCTTCAGACAGAAGGAAGGTGAGTCCCTCTATGTAGCTTGGGAAAGATATAAGCAATTAATCAAAAGGTGTCCTACTGACATGCTTCCATAATAGAGCATCATATGTATATTCTATGATGGTCTGTCTGAGTTGTCAAAAATGTCATTGGACCATTCTGCAGGAGGATCTCTTCATCTGAAAACCCCTACAGAAGCTCAGGAACTCATTGAAATGGTTGCAAATAACCAGTTCATGTACACCTCTGAGAGGAATCCTGTGAACAATGGGACGCCTCAGAAGAAGGGAGTTCTTGAAATTGATACTCTGAATGCCATATTGGCTCAGAACAAAATAGTGACTCAGCAAGTCAATTTGATTTCTTAGAGTCTGAATGGATTGCAAGCTGCATCCAACAGTACTAAAGAAACATCTTCTGAAGAAGAAGCTTATGATCCTGAGAACCCTACAATGGCAGAGGTGAATTACATGGGAGAACCCTATGGAAACACCTATAATCCTTCATAGAGAAATCATCCAAATTTCTCATGGAAGGACCAGCAGAAGCCTCAACAAGGCTTCAATAATAGTGGTGGAAGAAATAGGTTTAACAATAGCAAGCCTTTTTCATCATCTTCTCAGCAACAGACAGAGAATTCTGAACAAAGCCATTCTGGCCTGGCAACCATAGTCTTTGATCTATCCAAGACCACACTAAGTTTCATGAATGAAACAAGGTCCTCCATTAGAAATTTGGAGGCACAGGTGGGTCAGCTGAGTAAGAAGATTACTAAAACTCCTCCCAGTACTCTCCCAAGCAATACAGAAGAAAATCCCAAGAGAGAGTGCAAGGCCATAACCATGATCAACATGGCCGAATCTGGAGAGAGTGAGGAGGACGTGAGTCCTAGTGAGAAAACACTCATGGGACGTCCTCTGGACAGAAAGGAGTTTTCCTTTGAGGAACCAAAAGAATCTGAGGCTCATATAGAGACCATAGAGATTCCATTGAACTTACTTCTGCCATTCATGAGCTCTGATGAATATTTGTCCTCTGAAGAGGATAAAGACATCACTGAAGAGCAAGTTGCTAAGTATCTAGGAACAATCATGAAGCTAAATGCCAAGTTATTTGGTAATGAGACTTGGGAGGATGAACCCCTCTTGTTCACCAATGAACTGAATGCATTAATGAGACAGACATTAACTCAGAAAAAACCGGATCCCGAAAAATTCTTCATACCTTGTACAATAGGCACCATGAGCTTTGAGAAGGCTCTGTGTGACCTGGGGTCAGGGATAAACCTCATGCCACTCTCTGTAATGGAGAAACTGGAAATCTTTGAGGTACAAGCTGCAAGAATCTCACTAGAGATGGCAGACAAATCAATAAAACATGCTTATGGACTAGTAGAGGACGTGCTAGTGAAGGTTGAAGGCCTTTACATCCCTGCTGACTTCATAATCCTAGACACTGGGAAGGATGAGGATGAATCCATCATCCTTGGCAGACCCTTCCTAGCCATAGCAAAAGCTGTGATTGATGTTGACAGAAGAGAGTTGGTCCTTCAGTTGAATGAGGACTACCTTGTATTCAAGACTCAAGGTTCTCCTTCTATAACCATGGAGAGGAAGCATGAAAAGCTTCTCTCAATACAGAGTCAAACAAAACCCCCACATTTAAACTTTAAGTTTGGTGTTGGGAGGCCACAACCAAACTCTAAGTTTGGTGTTGAGAGGCCCCAACCCTGCTCTGATTATCTGTGAGGCTCCATGAGAGCTCACTGTCAAGCTATTGACATTAAAGAAGTGCTTATTGGGAGGCAACCCAATGTTATCTAATTTTATCTATTTATGTTTTGCTTTGTTATTTTATGTTTTCTTTAGGTTGATGATCATGTGAAGTCATAAAAACAACTGAAAAATCAAAAACAGAATGAAAAACAGCATTAAAAATAGCTCACCCTGGAGGAAGAGCTTATTGGCGTTTAAACGCCAGAACAGAGCACCAAGTTGGCGTTAAATGCCAAGAAAGGGAGAAAAGCTGGCGTTTAACGCTAGAAACAAGCAGCAGTCTGGCATTAAACGCCAGGATTGCACTCTAAGGGCGTTTTTGCATGCCTCAATGGAGTAGGGATGATAAGTCCTTGACCCCTCAGGATCTGTGGACCCCACAGGATCTACACCTACCCCACCTCTTCTTCTCTCCTCTTCACAACTCTTCATAACACTCTTCCCCAAATACCCTTAACTAATCACCTCCATATCTCTTCCCTAAATACCCTTCACCAATCACCTCATTCACTCTTCCCCAAAAACCCCACCTACCTCCAAATTCAAAATCCTTTTCCTCCCAAACCCGACCCTAATACATGAAACCTAACCCTCCCCCCACCCTATATAAACCCCTCACCATTCCTTCATTTTCACACATTACAACCACTACTTCTACCCTTTGGCCGAACCACAAACCTCCCTCCATCTCCTCCATTTTCTTCTTCTTTTACTACTTTCTTTCTTCTTTTGCTCGAGGACGAGCAAACCTTTTAAGTTTGGTATGGTAAAAGCATTGCTTTTTGTTTTTTCATAACCATTAATGGCACCTAAGGCTAGAGAAACCTCAAGAAAGAGGAAAAGGAAGGCAATTGCTTCCACCTCTGAGTCATGGAAGATGGAGAGATTCATCTCAAAGGTACATCAAGACCCCTTCTATGAAGTTGTGGCCAAGAAAAAGGTGATCCCTGAGGTCCCTTTTAAGCTTAAAAAGGGCGAATATCTGGAGATCCGACAAGAGATTAGAAGAAGAGGATGGGAAGTTCTCTCCAATCCTATTCAACAAGTCAGAATCTTAATGGTTCAAGAGTTCTATGCAAACGCATGGATCACTAAGAACCATGATCAAAGTATGAACCCAAATCCAAAGAATTGGCTTACAATGGTTCGGGAGAAATACTTAGATTTCAGTCTGGAAAATGTAAGGTTGGCGTTCAACTTGCCAATGATGCAAGAAAATGCACGCCGCTACACTAGAAGGGTCAACTTTGATCAAAGGTTGGACCAAGTCCTCATGGACATATCTGTGGAAGGAGCTCAATGGAAAATTGACTCAAGAGGCAAGCCGGTTCAATTAAGAAGGCTTGACCTCAAGCCAGTGGCTAAAGGATGGTTGGAGTTCATCCAACGCTCTATCATTCCTACTAGCAACCAATTTGAAGTAATTGTGGATCGGGCCATCATGATCCATAATATCATGATTGGGGAGGAAGTGGAAGTTCATGAGATTATACCTCAAGAACTCTACAAGGTGGCTGACAAGTCCTCCACTTTGGCAAGGTTAGCCTTTCCTCACCTCATTTGTCACCTGTGCAATTCGGCTGGGATTGTCATAGAGGGAGACATCCTCATTGAAGAGAACAAGCCCATCACTAAAAAGAGGATGGAGCAAACAAGAGAGCCCACTCATGGACCTCAACAAGAGCATGAGGAAATTCCTCATCATGAAATCCCTGAGATGCCTCAAGGGATGCACTTTCCTCCACAAAACTATTGGGAGCAAATTAACACCTCCCTAGGAGAATTAAGTTCCAACATGGGACAACTAAGGGTGGAGCACCAAGAGCACTCCATCATTCTCCATGAGATTAGATAAGATCAAAGAGCTATGTGGGAGGAGCAACAAAGGCAAGGAAGAGATATAGAGGAGCTCAAGAGCACCATTGGTTCTTCAAGAGGAAGAAGATGCCACCCTCACTAAGGTGGACCCGTTCCTTAATCTACTTGTCTATTTATTTTTTCTGTTTTCGTTCTCTATGCTTTATGTTTATCTATGTTTATGTTTTCATTACATGATCATTAGTGTTTAAGTGACTATGTCTTAAAGCTATGAATGTCCTATGAATCCATCACCTTTCTTAAATTAAAAATGTTTTAATTACAAAAGAACAAGAAGTACATAATTTCGAATTCATCCTTGAAATTAGTTTAATTATTTTGATGTGGTGACAATACTTTTTATTTTCTGAATGAATGCTTGAACAATGCATATGTCTTTTGAATTTGTTGTTTATGAATGTTAAAATTGTTGGCTCTTGAAAAAATAATGAAAAAAGGAGAAATGTTATTTGATAATCTGAAAAATCATAAAATTGATTCTTGAAGCAAGAAAAAGCAGTGAATACAATGCTTGCGAAAAAAAATATGGCAAAAATAAAAGAAAAAAAAGAAAGAAAAAAAAGCAAGCAGAAAAAGCCAAAAGCTCTTTAAACCAAAAGGCAAGAGCAAAAATCTAGTAACCCTTTAAACCAAAAGGCAAGGGTAATAAAAAGGATCTAAGGCTTTGACCATTAATGGATAGGAGGGCCCTAAGCGGCTAAACCAAGCTGTCCCTAACCATGTGCTTGTGGCGTGAAGGTGTCAAGTGAAAAGCTTGAGACTGAGCGGTTAAAGTTGTGATCCAAAGCAAAAAGAGTGTGCTTAAGAACCGTAGACACCTCTAATTGGGGACTTTAGCAAAGCTGAGTCACAATCTGAAAAGGTTCACCCAGTTATGTGTCTGTGGCATTTATGTATCTGGTGGTAATACTGGAAAACAAAGTGCTTAGGGCCACGGCCAAGACTCATAAAGTAGCTGTGTTCAAGAATCAACATACTGAACTAGGAGAATCAATAACACTATCTAAATTTTGAGTTCCTATAGATGCTAATCATTCTGAACTTCAAAGGATAAAGTGAGATGCCAAAACTGTTCAGAGGCAAAAAGTTACTAGTCCCGCTCATCTAATTGGAGCTAAGTTTACTATGAGTTTGGAGTGAATACCCAATCCGGTCCCTGACCTTTTTCTCGATGGACATCACGGACCTTGTCCAAAAAAAAGGGACATATCGGTCCCTGTCCCATACTTTTGTGAGACTTTCCGGTCCTTCCGTCGTCTCCCCTGACCAAAATAGACGAAACTTGCCTACGTGTCAGTTAACGTTGGGTGTTCACTCTATGAGTTTGTGTGTTTTTCTGTGATTTCAGGTATTTTCTGGCTGAAATTGAGGGACCTGAGCAAAAATCTGATTCAGAGGCTGAAAAAGGACTGCAGATGCTGTTGGATTCTGACCTCCCTGCGCTCGAAATGGATTTTCTGGAGCTACAGAAATCCAATTGGCACGCTCTTAATTGCGTTGGAAATTAGACATCCAGGGCTTTCCAGCAATATGTAATAGTCTATTCTTTGCTCGAGTTTTGGCGACGCAAACTGGCGTTCAAACGCCAACTTCCTGCCCTATTCTGAAGTTAAACGCCAGAAACAGGTTACAAACCAGAGTTAAACGCTAGAAACAGGTTACAACCTGGCGTTTAACTCCAAGAGAATCCTCTACACATGTAAATCTCAATGCTCAGCCCAAGCACACACCAAGTGGGCCCCAAAAGTGGATTTCTGCACTATCTGCACTTAGTTACTCATTTTCTATAAACCCTAGTGACTAGTTTAGTATAAAAACTACTTTTAGTGATTTATTTCACATCTTTGGATCATTTTTGAGACTATCTTTGTATCACTTTTGATCTCTTGATCACGTTTAAGGGGCTGGCCATTCGGCCATGCCTGGACCTTCATCACTTATGTATTTTCTACGGTGGAGTTTCTACACCCCATAGATTAAGGTGTGGAGCTCTGCTGTTCCTCATGAATTAATGCAAAGTACTATTGTTTTTCTATTCAAATCAAGCCTATTTCTTCTCTAAGATATTCATTCACACACAAGAACATGATGAATGTGTTGATTATGTGACGCTCATCACCATTCTCACCTATGAACGCGTGCCTGACAACCACTTCCGTTCTACATGCAAACAAGCTTGAATGTGTATCTCTTGGGTTTCTAATCTAAGATTAAAACCTTCGTGGCATAGGCTAGAATTTTTGGCGGCCATTCCTGAGATCCAGAAAGTCTAAACCTTGTCTGTGGTATTCCGAGTAGGATCTGGGAAGGGATGACTGTGACGAGCTTCAAACTCGCGAGTGTTGGGCGTAGTGACAGACGCAAAAGGATCAATGGATCCTATTCCAACATGATCGAGAACCGACAGATGATTAGCCATGCGGTGACAGCGCACTTGGACTATTTTCACTGAGAAGACGAACGGTAGCCATTGACAACGGTGATTGACGTTAGGATTTTTCCGAGTAAAGAATTTTATAAAAATAGTCACGTTGTAGATATAGTTTTTAAACCAACAGAAATCCCTTCGTACAAACGTTTTGGTTGTCACAAGTAACAAACCCCTTAAAAATTGATAACCGAAGTATTTAAACCTCGGGTCGTCTTCTCAAGGAACTGCAGGGAAGTATGTTCTTATTATTGGTTATGAAGATTGTAAATTGGGGTTTTGAAGATGAGGAACAAGTAATTTAAATGGCAAGTAAAATAAATAAATAACTGTAAAATAAACTTTTGGCAAGGTATGAGAAATTGGAAGTCCTATCCTAGTTATCCTTATCAATGATGATGAAAATTGAATCTTAATTCTACTTAGTTAACCTTTACTTAAAGCAAATGAAGGTCAAGCGACTAATTAGTTTGATCTTCAGATCCTAATTACTTCCTAAGAAAAGATTGGGATTATTGAGGTTCAATTCAATTAGCAAAGGTAACAATTATCAATCGTGTTGAGTTTGATAACTCCTGAGTTACTGATTTCTTAACCAAGACCAAAAGGAAAAAAAAAAGTAGATCTATTCGGATAAAAATGTCTTCAGATTGGAAGCAACAGTAACATAAATAAAAGAGAGCAATAATAAACTGAAATACCTCAAATAACATTAATTAAAAGAATCATCTGTAACATAGAAGAATTCATAAATTGAATTGAGAAAATAAGTAATTAAAAAGGAATATTAAACCTGATAAAAAGGGACAATCATGAAAGCAAGAAAAATCCTAAATCCTAATCCTAAGAGAGAGAGGAGAGAACCTCTCCCTAAAAACTAGATCTAAATCATCAATAGTGAATAATTGGAGACTCTCCTCGAATGGATGCATTCTCCTACTTCATAACCTCTGATCTGTGCCTTCTGGACTTGGATTTGGGCCAAAAAGGGCTTCAAAAATCGCTAGGAGTGTTTTCTGTAATTTCTGGTGTGTGGCCTTTCTCACGCGTCCACGTGGGTCACGCGGTCACGTCATCTCGAGTTTTTCTTATCACGCGGTCGCTTCAGTCATGCGTCCGCGTCATATGCATTTCGCTTAAGGCGCGCGATCGCGTCAATCACGCAGTCGCGTCACTACCATTTCGCGCTGGCATGCGGCCGCGTCGTCCATGCGATCGCGTCACTGCCAGTTTCTCCAAAAACTCCGTTTTGTGCTTTCCTTCTATTTTTGTATGTTTCCTTTCCATCCTTTAAGTCATTCCTGCCTTAGAAGATCTGAAACTACTTAACACACGAATCACGACATCGAATGGAAATAAAGGGTCCTTAAAATAATTATTTTTAAAGCATAGGAAACATGTTTTTTTCACATACATCACATAATAAGGAAGGAAAAGTAAAACCATAAAATTTTCATGAATAAGTGAGTGGAGGATTGAATAAATCACCTAAATTGTGCACAAAATATATCATAAAATATGGGTTTATCAACCTCCCCACACTTAAACAATAGCATGTCCTCATGCTAAATCCAAGATAAAGAGTAAGGTAAGGTTGAAGTGGTGGAATCTCATGCAATGCAATCTATTCTAAATGTAACTATCTAAATGAATCATGTAATTCTAATTGTTATTCACTTGTATATAAAACTTACATGTAGTTAAATTAATTCACATTCTCAAGGAATCATATATGCATAGCCAAACCTTAGATAATGATAAAGCACTTTTACAATTGAGATGGGAAAGAAAAATATTTTACAAACTTGCATGACAATTAACAATTTAAGCAGAGATATATGTTGATGAGCTATTGAACCCTCACTGGATTTTGTGTTTACTCTCTAGTCACTCAGTGTTTATTGGGTTAATCACTCTATTCTTCTTTTTATCCTTACTTTCTATAACTTTGTTCTTTATCTAATCAATCAACAATTATAGAATATAGGCATACAAAAATCATGAGGTCTTTAATTAAGGTTGTAATGGGGCCAAGGTAAAGGTAAGGGTATATGTATAAGGCTAAGTGAGCTAATAGGTGAATCCTTGATTAGTCTAAGATCTCACCTAACATACATACTTTGTAAGGCAAGAATTTCTTTACCTATTCACCCAAATTTTCCCACTTTTGATGTTACATGCTCATGCATTAGTTTTAATTTTTTCCTATGTGCATTGCTTTATTTTGTATTTGGGGAATTCTTTTGTATCCCCTTTATTCAAATACTGAAAAATAAATTTTATTTTTTTATTTTTTTATGCACATGGTAATTCAATTATTTTGATTTCATATGAGCATACTTCCCAAAAATTTTTATTTTGAATTATTTTATTCTTTTTAACTTTCTACCCTTTGTTTTTATCATCCATGTTCCCAATAGGTTTCCCATACTTAAACAATATACACTTTCTATCTTAAGCTAACCAAGGATTTAACTTGGGATTTTTATTTTGTTTTTCTGCTTAAGGCTAGTATTGTGGTTTATAGAATAAGAGGAGATTTAAAGGCTCAAGGGGACTAACAAGGGTGATGTAAAAGGTAGGCTAATTTGGGATAAGTGAGCTAGAATCAAACAGTGGCCTCAATCACTTTCTTGGTATGTATCTATATTCTATAATCGGACATACAGATTAAAACAAAGTAAAGAACACCAGAATAAAAAAGAAGAGCGGAACACACAGGAATAAAAATTATGGTTTGAATGTAACCATACAATTAAGCTCAAAACTCACAGGCTGTGTGTTCTCTAACTAAAAAATCATATATCAGTTATATGTGTCATGCAAGTAAAAATTAAGAGTTCCCATTATTCTCAATGTGAATCTTAAGGTGGCTTTAAAGTTTTAGTGTTTCTCCTTGATGAAATGTTGTTAACTAACTAACATGTAATGCTATATACAAGGTGCGTGGATTGTTTTTATTATGTTAAAGTCTCTAGTTTACTTCCTTTTTATATTTTCAATTTAAACTAAGTTTATATTATGCTAAAAAGGGTAAACTATATTAATTAATCCACATTTTCTATAACTAATAGGTTAGAATTGTAGCTAAACTAAATGGCTAAAATACGAACTAAAGTGCAACATGCAGAAATATAGTAAAAATACATGAAAATAGCAATGTATAAGTACTGAGAAAATAAAAAATAAAAAGAAAAATACAGAAAAGTAGCAAAATAAAGTAAAAGAGTCTGTAGTGGTTCACCAAAAAATACGCCAGAGATGGCGACCTCCCCACACTTAAAATGAAGCATCGTCCCTGATGCTCACTCAAGCAGGGTGTGAAGGGGTGTCATCACTGGAAGGATGGGTAGCCGGAGTCTCTGTGGGGGTGGGCTGAGGATCTGCCTGCTGCAGAGGGGGTGCTGACTGAATAGGGATCTCTGGGTCTGTAGCCTGAATCTGAGGCGGGGCCTCCTGCTGTGATGCAGCCTACTCCGTGCCTACCTGCACAGCCTCTTTCTGTGGATGGGTCTCCACCTCGTTATCATCCGCCTCCTCTTCAGATGGCTCTGATGGTGTGTCAGGCTCGGAGGGGATGTCGCCGCCAGAACGGATCATCAGCTTCAGGTGCTCATAGCATCGCTTACTGCGATGCTCAGATCTCTCATATCGGTACCGGTTGCGGCGCTCCATCTGGTTTAGCTGCTGAAACAGGTGGTGTACTAGGTGATAAACTGGCTCTGAGACAGGTGGAGGTGAAGTGGTGGTAGCAGGGGTAGCTGGGGCAGCTGTTGAGGAAGAGGGGCCAGCAGACGGTGTGGCTGTCTTACCAGGAGCTGTGAGGAATGGAGGTCTGTAGCCCAAAGCCAGAAAGTTTCTACTGTGAGGGATAATCTTCTTGCATTCTGCAGCATGTGGCTTCTCATCAGCATCCTCCCAAGACACGTCAGCTCAACGGCCTAGCTGTGTAATCAGATATGGAAATGGGAGAGTACCTCGAACGTGGACCCTGGCCATGTAGTACCGGATGAAGCGTGGCAGGTACAGGTCCTTACCCTCCATCACACACTATAGGAGGGTGATCATAGCGACAGGTAGCTCCGTCTCATGGGTACTCGGCATAACAAAGTTGCTCAGGATCTAATGCCATAGCCGAGCCTCATCATTTAAGTAAATCCGCTTGATTCCCTTAGGCATGGTGGTGTTCTGACCCATGACCCATGGAACAGTCGGGTCAAGGGCTATCCTTGTCTTGACGGCATCCCAGTCAAACTTCATGAAGCGCATGTCCTCCTCAGCCTTTTGATAACCATCTGGCTTATCAGATTTAGGCAGAAGCTTTTGAATATCCTCAATGGCCTCTTCAGTGACCAGTATCTGCTTCCCTCTTAGGTTCACTGCATCTAGGGAAGTTTTGAAGTAATTTCAGTAAAACTCTCTTACCCAAGAAGCATTGACCTCAGTCAGGTTTCTCTCCAGGAAGAACCAGCCTCTTTGTTTGATCTGATCAGAGGTGTATTGCTGGAGTTCGTCCGAAATTTTCAGAGTCCGCTCCAGGTACAGGTTCCTGGAGGTTGTAAACACCAGATACTTTAACTCACAGTATTTGTTTGCAAACTTGATGGGATCAGTAGCAGGGAGTAGCTGGTCAGCCTTCTCCTGTGGGGTAAAGTGTTTCTCCCACCAGGAGTCATCATGCATGATGTCCAGGATGGACATAGAGGATTCTCCTCTTTTACGTTTGCCAGTTGTTGCCTTACCTTTTCCTTTTCTTTGGGTGGCAGACATCCTGAAAAACAGAAATCAAGGATATAATAAAAACAGGAAAACAAGTAGGCAAATGATTGGTATCTAAGTAACAAGGATTCACAATTATAAGCTACAGGCAACTCATATTCAAACAAGGAAGTTGATGATGATTCATATGGATATAGAAATAGCAGAAATTGGAATCTAAACATCAAAAATGCAGATTATTATCCAGGAAATTAAAAAGAATAAGAAAGCTTGCCCTGGCATTCATGCAATGGTTTGGTAAAAACAGAGTAAAGTAGAGTGCAAATTGCCTAAACCAAGACATGAATGAAAATCAAAACGGTTTACAGAAATTTGGGTAGCATTCCGGCTAAAATTGGATGTTCCCGGAAAATAAACAGCAACAGAATAGTTCATATAAGTTAAAATAAACTGCAATTAGATATAAATAAGATGAACATGAAGGAACATTCACAATAGCAGCATGAATAGTAAGAACATCATATGAACAATACGTAGAGAACAGCAACAGCAGAATTGCGAAAAGTATAAAGCAAGTAGCATGAACAACGCAACTAATCAGGCCTAAATCCACTAACCACATCCTAGGCTACCTAACCACCTAGAATACACTACAAAATGCATATCAAACTAGCCTAATTATGAACATAAACAAAACAAAAAAAAATTATGGTATTTGGTGCACGAATTGTGAATCACACTTTTCACAACTCGTACCACTAACCAGCAAGTGCACTGGGTCGTCCAAGTAATACCTTACATGAGTAAGGGTCGAATCCTACGTAGATTGTTGGCTTGAAGCAATCTATGGTTATCTTGTAACTCTTAGTCAGGATATCGATTATATTTATCAGTTTGAATTGCAAGAAATAAAAGAGCATGAAATAAATACTTGTTCTGCAGTAATGGAGAATATGTTGGAGTTTTGGAGATGCTTTGTCTTCTGAATCTCTACTTTCCCACTGTCTTCTTCTTCACGCACGCAAGGTTCCTCCTATGGCAAGTTGTATGTTGGTGGATCACCGTTGTCAATTGCTACCATCCGTCCTCTCAGTGAAAATGGTCCAGGTGCGCTGTCACCGCCCGGCTAATCATCTGTCGGTTCTCACTCATGCTAGAATAGGATCCGTTGGTCCTTTTGCATCTGTCACTACGCCCAACCTTTGTGAGTTTGAAGCTCGTCACAGTCATTCAATCCTTGAATCCTACTCAGAATACCACAGACAAAGTTTAGACTTTTCGGATTCTCAAGAATGCTGCCAATGGATTCTAGCTTATACCACGAAGATTCTGATTAAGGAACCCAAGAGATACTTATTCAATCTAATATAGAATGGAGATGGTTGTCAGGCATGCGTTCATAGGTTGAGAATGGTGATGAGTGTCACGGATCATCCCATTCATCATATTGAAGTGCAAATAAATATCTTAGATAGAAACAAGCGTGTTTGAATGGAAAACAGAAGTAATTGTATTAATTCATCGAGACACAGCAGAGCTCCTCACCCCCAACAATGGAGTTTAGAGATGCATGCCGTCAAAGAGTACAAAGTTCAAATCTAAAATGTCATGAGATACAAAATAAATCTCTAAAAGTTGTTTAAATACTAAACTAGTAACCTAGGTTTACAGAAAATGAGTAAACTAAGATAGATAGTGCAGAAATCCACTTATGGGGCCCACTTGGTGTGTGCTGGGGCTGAGACTTAAGCTTTACACGTGTCTAGGCTGTTTCTGGAGTTAAACGCCAGGTTGTAACCTGTTTTGGGCATTTAACTCCAACTTGTAACTTGTTTCTGGCATTTAACGCCAGACTGCAACATGGAACTGGCGTTGAACACCAGTTTACGTCATCTATCCTTGAGCAAAGTATAAACTATTATATATTTCTGGAAAGCCCTAGATGTCTACTTTCCAACGCAATTGGGAGCGCGCGAATTGGACTTCTGTAGCTCCAGATAATCCATTCCGAGTGCAGAAAGGTCAGAATCCAACAACATCAGCAGTCCTTTTTCAGCCTGAATCAGATTTTTGCTCAGCTCCCTCAATTTCAGCCAGAAAATACTTGAAATTATAGAAAAACACAAAAACTCATATTAAAGTCCAGAAATATGAATTTTGCCTAGAAACTAATAAAAATATACTAAAAACTAACTAAAACATACTAAAAACTACATGAAATTAACCCCAAAAAGCGTATAAAATATCCGCTCATCACAACACCAAACTTAAACTGTTGCTTGTCCCCAAGCAACTAGATAAATAAAATAGAATACAAATAAGTCAAGAAGCAATAATATCTCAGAGTTTTTGAGTGAAGCTCAGATTCTAATTAGATGAGCGGGACTAGTAGCGTTTTGCTTCCGAACAGTTTTGGCATCTCACTTTATCCATTGAAGCTCAGAATGATTGGCATCTATAGGAACTTTGAATTCAGATAGTGTTATTGATTCTCCTAGTTCAGTATGTTGATTCTTGAACACAGCTACTTTATGAGTCTTGGCCGTGGCCCTAAGCACTTTGTTTTCCAGTATTACCACCGGATACATAAATGCCACAGACACATAATTGGGTGAACCTTTTCAGATTGTGACTCAGCTTTGCTAAAGTCCCCAATTAGAGGTGTCCAGGGTTCTTAAGCACACTCTTCCTTTTGCTTTGGACCTTGACTTTAACCGCTCAGTCTCAAGTTTTCACTTGACACCTTCACGCCACAAGCACATGGTTAGGGACAGCTTGGTTTAGCTGCTTAGGCCAGGATTTGATTCTTTTAGGCCCTCCTATCCACTGATGCTCAAAGCCTTAGATCCTGTTTATTACCCTTGCCTTTTGGTTTTAAGGGCTATTGGCTTTTTCTGCTTGCTTTTTCTTTTTCTTTTTCTTTTTCTTTTATTTTCGCCATTTTTTCTTCTTCAAGCTTTTGTATTCACTGCTTTTTCTTGCTTCAAGAATCATTTTTATGATTTTTCAGATTATCAGATAACATTTCTCCTTTTTCATCATTCTTTCAAGAGCCAACATATTTAACATTCATAAACATCAAATTCAAAAGACATATGCACTGTTCAAGCATTCATTCAGAAGACAAAAAGTATTGCCACCACATGTAAATAATTAGAATTTTTCTTATTAAAAACTCGAAAAATATTGCCTCCTTATTCTAAAGAAAATCTACTATTTTATTCATTTTTAATGATGATGAGAAAAATAAATTATAGCTTAATTAGAGATAAAATCAGAATATAGATACTAATTACTACTACTCATATATAACTTCTAAGGTAAAACTCAAATAAGAACAATTATCACAGAGTTAAGGCTAAGATTAGAACTCAACAATTTTCTCCAGCTAATTTGGCATCAAAGTTTAGGAATCTGGTTACTCAGTAGGCCTTATGTTCCAGTTCCACGGGCAGATGACAGGCCTTACCATACACAAGTTGGTATGGAGAGGTCCCTATAGGAGTCTTGAATGCTGTTCTGTAAGCCCACGGAGCATCATCCAAGCTCCTTGCCCAATCCTTTCTATGGGTACTTACAGTCTGTTCCAGGATTCTTTTTAGTTCTCTGTTAGAAACTTCAGCTTGCCCATTTATCTGTGGATGATACGGAGTTGCCACCTTGTGGCGAATCCCATACCGGACCATGGCAGAGTAAAGCTGTTTGTTGCAGAAGTGAGTGCCCCCATCACTGATTAGTACTCTAGGGACACCAAACCTGCTGAAGATATGTTTCTGGAGGAACTTCAGCACTGTTTTAGTATCATTGGTGGGTGTGGCAACGGCCTCTACCCATTTTGATACATAGTCGACTGCCACTAGAATATAAGTGTTTGAGTATGATGGTGGGAACGGTCCCATGAAGTCAATTCCCCATACATCAAACAACTCAATCTCCAAGATTCCCTGTTGAGGCATGGCGTAACCATGAGGCAGATTACCAGCTCTTTGGCAACTGTCACAGTTACATACAAACTCTTGGGAATCCCTATAGAGTGTAGGCCAGTAGAAGCCACATTGGAGGACCTTGGTGGCTGTTCGCTCACCTCCGAAATGGCCTCCATATTATGATCCATGGCAATGCCATAAGATCCTCTGTGCTTCTTCTCTAGGCACACACCTACGGATTATTTCGTCTGCACATCTCTTAAAGAGATAGGGTTCATCCCACAAGTAGTACTTTGCATCAGTAATTAATTTTTTCTTTTGTTGCCTGCTGTACTCCTTGGGTATGAACCTTGCAGCTTTATAGTTTGCAATATCTGCAAACCATGGTGTTTCTTGAATGGCAAACAAATGCTCATCCGGAAAGGTCTCAAAGATCTCAATAGAGGGGGAAACTCCCCTTCTACTGGTTCTATCCGGGACAGATGATCAGCCACTTGGTTCTCTGTCCCTTTTCTGTCTCTTATTTCTATATCAAACTCTTACAGAAGCAACACCCATCTTATGAGCCTGGGTTTTGAATCCTGCTTTGTGAGTAGATATTTAAGAGCAGCATAGTCAGTGTACACAATCACTTTTGATCCTACTAAGTATGATCTAAACTTGTCAATGGCATAAACCACTGCAAGCAATTCTTTTTCTGTGGTTGTGTAATTTTTCTGGGCATCATTTAAAACACGGCTAGCATAATAAATGACATGCAGAAGCTTGTCATGCCTCTGCCCCAGTACTGCACCAATGGCATGGTCACTGGCATCACACATTAATTCAAATGGTAATGTCCAGTCTGGTGTAGAGATAACTGGTGCTGTGACCAGCTTAGCTTTCAGAATCTCAAACGCTTGCAGACACTCTGTGTCAAACACAAATGGCGTGTCAGCAGCTAGCAGATTGCTAAGGGGTTTTGCAATTTTTGAAAAATCCTTTATAAACCTCCTATAGAATCCTGCATACCCCAGAAAGCTTCTGATTGCCTTAACATTAGCAGGTGGTGGTAATTTTTCAATTACTTCCACTTTTGCTTGATCCACCTCTATCCCCTTATTTGAAATTTTATGCCTAAGGACAATTCCTTCAGTCACCATAAAGTGATATTTTTCCCAGTTTAAAACTAGGTTGGTCTCTTGGCATCTTTTCAGAACAAGTGCTAAATGGTCAAGGTAGGAGCTGAATGAGTATCCAAATACTAAAAAGTCATCCATGAAGACTTCCAGAAATTTCTCTACCATATTAGAGAAGATAGAGAGCATGCACCTCTGAAAGGTTGCAGGTGCATTACACAGACCAAAAGGCATTCTTCTGTAAGCAAATACTTTAGAAGGACATGTGAATGTTATTTTCTCTTGGTCCTGAGGATCTACTGCAATTTGGTTGTAACCTGAATAGCCATCCAAAAAGCAGTAATATTCATGACCTGCTAGTCTCTCTAGCATCTGGTCTATGAATAGTAAAGGAAAATGATCCTTTCTGGTTGCTATGTTGAGCCTTCTGTAGTCAATACACATGCGCCACCCTGTAACTGTTCTTGTAGGAACCAGTTTATTTTTTTCATTATGAACCACTGTCATGCCTCCCTTCTTGGGAACAACTTGAACATGGCTCACCCAGGGGCTATCAGAAATAGGATAAATAATCCCAGCCTCCAGAAATTTGGTGACCTCTTTCTGCACTACTTCCTTCATGGTTGGATTTAGCCGCCTCTGTGGTTGAACCACTGGCTTAGCATCATCCTCCAATAGGATTTTGTGCATGCATCTAGCTGGGCTTATGCCCTTAAGGTCACTTATGAATCACCCAAGAGCTGTCTTGTGTGTCCTTAGCACTTGAATTAGTGCTTCCTCTTCTAGTGGATTTAAAGCAGAGCTTATGATCACTAGAAAGGTGTCACCTTCTCCCAGAAATGCATATTTTAGGGATGGTGGTAATGGCTTGAGTTCGGGTTTAGGAGGTTTTTCCTCTTCCTAAGGAAGTCTCAGAGGCTCTTTCAATTCCTCTGAACCCTCCAAATTAGGCTGAACATCTTTAAAGATGTCTTCCAGCTCTGATTCGAGACTCTCAGCCATGTTGACCTCCTTTACCAAAGAGTCAATGAGATCAACTTTCATGCAGTCTTTTGGTGTGTCTGGATGCTGCATGGCTTTGACAGCATTCAACTTAAACTCATCTTCATTGACTCTAAGGGTTACTTCCCCTTTTTGGACATCAATGAGAGTTTGTCCAGTTGCTAGGAAAGGTCTTCCTAGAATGAGAGTAGCACTTTTGTGCTCCTCTATTTCCAGCACCACAAAGTCAGTGGGAAAGGCAAATGGCCCAACCCTGATAATCATGTCCTCAATCATGCCTGATGGGTATTTAATGGAGCCATCAGCAAGTTGGAGACATATCTGGGTTGGTTTAACTTCTTCAGTTAAACCAAGCTTCCTGATAGTGGATGCAGGTATTAGGTTGATGCTTGCCCCAAGATCACATAAAGCTGTCTTGGTGCAATTACCCTCTAATATGCATGGTATTAGAAAGCTTCCGGGATCTTTAAGCTTTTCTAGAAAGCTTTTCTGAATGACTGCACTGCATTCTTCAGTGAGGAGAACTCTTTCAGTTTCTCTGCAATCCTTCTTATGACTCAAGATCTCCTTCATGAACTTGGCATAAGAAGGTATTTGCTCAAGTGCCTCTGCAAACGGAATCTTTATTTCAAGAGTCCTGAGATAATCTGTAAAGCGAGCAAATTGCTTATCCTGCTTCTCCTGGCAGAGTTTTTGAGGATAAGGTATCTTGGCTCTATATTCCTCAACCTTAGTTGCTGCAGGTTTATTTCCTACAGAGGTGGTTGGAGAAGCCTTTTTAGAGGGGTTGTTATCAGCACTTGTGTGTGTTTGATCCCTCACTGGAATTTGAATGCCAGGGTTAGAAGCTGGAGTAGCGTTGGACGCCAAATCCTTACTTGTTCCTGGCGTTTAAACGCCAGAACTAAGCTTCCATTGGGCGTTTGACGCCAAATCCTTGCCTGTTTCTGGCGTTTGAACGCCAGAGTTATTCTTCTCTGGGCTCTTACTATCCTCAGAGGGATTTTGGATAGCAGGTTGCTCTTTTCTTGGCTTCCTGCTGCCTTGAAGTGAGGTATTTAATGTTTTCCCACTTCTTAATTGAACTGCTTGGCACTCTTCTGTTATTTGTTTTGATAACTGTTGTTTTGTTTGCTTCAACTGTACCGCCATATTTATATTAGCCATTCTTGTGTCTTGTAGTATCTCCTTGAATTCGGCCAGCTGTTTTGTTAGAAAGTCTAATTGCTGATTGAATTTAGTAATTTATTCTACAGGACTGAGTTCAGCAGTTACTGTTTTAGCCTCTTCTTTCATGGAAGATTCACTATTTAGGTACAGATGCTGATTTTTGGCAACTGTATCAATAAACTCTTGAGCCTCTTCAATTGTCTTTCTCATGTGTATAGATCCACCAGCTGAGTGATCTAGAGAAATTTGAGCTTTCTCTGTAAGCCCATAATAGAAGATGTCTAACTGCACCCATTCTGAAAACATTTCAGAGGGGCATTTTCTTAACATCTATCTGTATCTCTCCCAGGCATCATAAAGAGATTCATTATCTCCTTGTTTAAAGTCTTGTATGTCCAGCCTTAGCTGTGTCATCCGTTTTGGAGGGAAGTATTGATTCACGAATTTTTCTGACAGCTGTTTCCATGTCCTTATGCTAGCCTTAGGTTGGTAATTTAACCACCTCTTAGCTTGGTCTTTTACAGCAAATGGAAACAGTAATAATCTGTAGACATCCTGATCTACTTCCTTATCATATACTGTGTCAACAGTCTGTAAAAACTGTACCAGAAATTCTGTAGGTTCTTCCTGAGGAAGACCGGAATACTGGCAACTTTGCTGCACCATGATAATGAGCTGAGGATTCAACTCAAAGCTACTGACTCCAATGGAGGGTATACAGATACTACTCCCATATGAAGCAGTAGTGGGGTTGGCATATGACCCCAGAGTCCTTCTGGAATGTTCAATTCCACTTAGATCCATGATGGAGAAAAGGGAATTGATATGAATAGCAAATAGAATATATTTTTATTTATTTTTTTTTGTAAAAAGGGAACGAATAAATAAATAATAAAAGAAAAGAGAATAAAATAGTTTGAAATTAAATATAGAATTCAAAAATTAAGAACAAAAAAATTAAGACTAAAATAATTACTTAATTAAGAAGATTTGAAAAATTTTAGATATGATTTTTGAAAAAGATTTTAAATTTTGAAATAAAAATCTGAATTTTAAAAGTAATTTTCGAAAATTCACTTTAAAATAGAGAAAAAAGATATTTTTGAATTTAATGAGGAAAGAGAAAAACAATAAAATGGCACAAGACTTAAAATTTTTAGATCTACTGCTCCTAATTTTCGAAAATTTTCGAAAATTTTGGAGGAAAAACACTAAAGAACACCAAACTTAAAAATTTTAAGATCAAAACCCAAGGAAGACTCAAGAACAAAAGACTCACAAGAACAACAAGAACATGAAGATAGAACACCAAACTTAAAATTTTTAGAACACCAAAATAAAATTTTTGAAAACTAAAGAAAAATCAACAAGGAAACACCAAACTTAAAGTTTGGCACAGAGATTTATTTAAAGAAAATTTATTTTTGAAAAAGTTTTTAACAAGAAGATAGCCAATTACCAAGAACATAAGCACAATGCTCTAACTAATTGAGCTATAAATTTAACGTGTTTTAATAAGATATTTAATAAATAAAGATTTTTTCTTTTGAATACTGATATTTTGAAAAAGCACAAGAAAAACAAGAAACGACACAGAACAAGAAAAACCAAAGATCAAACAAGGAAAATAAACAAGAATAACTTGAAGATTAAGGAAGAACAAAGAACATGTAATTCAAAAATTTAAAGAGAAATAAAAAATATGCAGTTGACACCAAACTTAAAACATGAAACTAAACTCAGAGAGAAGACTAAATCATAAAGTTATTGGTTTTTAAAAATTTTCGAAAATAATTAAAAAAAGGAAATAAAGATTCTAAAATTTTAACAAGAACAATAATAAAAGACTCTGACCCAAAAGACAAAATTTTCCTAATCTAAGCAACAAGATGGATCGTCAGTTGTTCAAACTCGAACAATCCCCGGCAACAGCACCAAAAACTTGGTGCACGAATTGTGAATCACACTTTTCACAACTCATACCACTAACCAGCAAGTGCACTGGGTCGTCCAAGTAATACCTTACGTGAGTAAGGGTCAAATCCCACGGAGATTGTTGGCTTGAAGCAATCTATGGTTATCTTGTAACTCTTAGTCAGGATATCGATTATATTTATCAGTTTGAATTGTGAGAAATAAAAGAGCATGAAATAAATACTTGTTCTGCAGTAATGGAGAATATGTTGGAGTTTTGGAGATGCTTTGTCTTCTGAATCTCTGCTTTTCCCCTGTCTTCTTCTTCACGCACGCAAGGTTCCTCCTATGGCAAGCTGTATGTTGGTGGATCACCGTTGTCAATGGCTACCATCTGTCCTCTCAGTGAAAATGGTCCATGTGCGTTGTCACCGCCCGACTAATCATCTGTCGGTTCTCACTCATGTTGGAATAGGATCCGTTGGTCTTTTCGCGTCTGTCACTACGCCCAACCTTTGTGAGTTTGAAGCTCGTCACAGTCATTCAATCCTTGAATCCTACTCAGAATACCACAGACAAGGTTTAGACTTTCCAGATTCTCAAGAATGCTGCCAATGGATTCTAGCTTATACCACGAAGATTCTGATTAAGGAACCCAAGAGATACTTATTCAATCTAATGTAGAACAGAGGTGGTTGTCAGGCACGCGTTCATAGGTTGAGAATGGTGATGAGTGTCACGGATCATCCCATTCATCATATTGAAGTGCAAATAAATATCTTAGATAGAAACAAGTGTGTTTGAATAGAAAACAGAAGTAATTGTATTAATTCATCAAGACACAGCAGAGCTCCTCACCCCTAACAATGGAGTTTAAAGACTCATTCCATCAAAGAGTACAAAGTTCAGATCTAAAATGTCATGAGATACAAAATAAATCTCTAAAAGTTGTTTAAATACTAGACTAGTAACCTAGGTTTACAGAAAATGAGTAAACTAAGATAGATAGTGCAGAAATCCACTTCTGGGGCCCACTTGGTGTGTGCTGGGGCTGAGACTTAAGCTTTACACATGCTTAGGCTGTTTCTGGAGTTAAACGCCAGGTTGTAACCTGTTTTGGGCGTTTAACTCCAACTTGTAACTTGTTTCTGGCGTTTAATGCCAGACTGCAACATAGAACTGGCATTGAACGCCAGTTTACGTCATCTATCCTTGAGGAAAGTATAAACTATTATATATTGCTGGAAAGCCCTGGATGTCTACTTTCCAACGCAATTGAGAGTGCGCCAATTGGACTTCTGTAGCTCCAGAAAATTCATTCCGAGTGCAGAGAGGTCAGAATCCAACAGTATCAGCAGTCCTTTTTCAGCCTGAATCAGATTTTTGCTCAGCTCCCTCAATTTTAGCCAGAAAATACCTGAAATTACAGAAAAACACACAAACTCATAGTAAAGTCCAGAAATATGAATTTTTCCTAGAAACTAATGAAAATATACTAAAAACTAACTAAAAACATACTAAAAACTACATGAAATTAACGCCAAAAAGTGTATAAAATATCTGCTCATCAGTATTAACTATGAATTGAAAGAAGGGTGGCGTTAGCGGTGGTGGAGGGAATAAGAGAAAAGAAGAAGAAGAAAGAGAGGGAAGGAAGAAGGGGGTGGCATTGCGGTGGGGTCTGGGTGGTCGACGGTGGGGCGGTGGTCGGTGGTGGTGGCTGGAAGTTGGTGGTGGTTGGTTGCAGAGAAGGGAGGAAGGAGAAGGGGTTAGGGGGCACGAATGGGTAGGGTTTCGCATGGCTGGCTGTTATTGAATTTGAATTCACGCGATCGCGTGGGGCATGTGGTCACATGGCTGGGGTGGAATGGGTGTTGACGCGATCGCGTGAGTGATGCGATTGCATGGAATGGGTAAAAGGATGAATGACGCGGTCGCATTAGGCATGCGACCGCGTCGCGTGGAAATTGTGCTAACCGCGTCGCTCACGCTTTTGCGTGGGATGGGTGTTGTGCAAGTGACGCGATCGCATCAGGGACGTGACCGCGTGGGTCGTTTTGTGCGAAACGCGCAACAGCCGCACGATTCCATCCCAACTTTCTGGGCGTTGGATCCTTACATCGAATTCCAAATCACGCGGCCGTGTGAATGACGCGGACGCGTGGGAAGTGTTTTTCGCAACTAACGCGATCGCATGAGTGATGCGGTCGCGTCGCGCGCCCTTTTTTTTATTCAGCTATGCAATTATGCAGTATGCAATGCGAGTGAATAATATTCAGGTTCAATTAAAAAGGAAATAAAAATAAATAACACGAAATAAAACTGAAAAAGGAACGACCATACCATGGTGGGTTGTCTCCCACCTAGCACTTTTAGTTAAAGTCCTTAAGTTGGACATTGGATGAGCTTCCTGTTATGGCGGCTTATGCTTAAATTCATCCGGAAATCTCCACCATTGTTTGGAATGCCAATGGCCTCCGGGGTCCCAAACTAGGCATGTAAAGCTTCTGAGCAGCTTCAAACAGATTCTTAGGTTCTCGGGGTGGCGAATGTCAGAGTAGATTCTAGGATCCCAAACTTTGCTTTTAAATCCGCCTCCGTCTTGATCTATATTTTTCCATTCGGGCGGTTTAGAAAGTAGATTCTCACCATGGTGACAAAACGTTTTCCGAGATCCATTCGATTGATCACGATGTCAATCTGTGCACTTCGAGTTGAAGCGTGGAACCTTATTGAACCTTGTGCACCAGCTCTGAGTACGAGCCATTTCCTTCTTACTCTTAAAGCCGCAGAGAGCTCTAAGCTGGCCATCTGTTTCAAGCAACCCATATTCAAGTGGAAAAATAAAGCTAAAGGTTAAGGATTGTACCCACTTGAAGCTTGTATTGGGTGGTAATGGCCTTGGGATAGGTGTTTCCAGTGGTTCTATAAGTTCTACTCCCTTGTGCTCTTCTGTGAATTTCTTCACTTCCTTGCAGACTTCTTCAAATGCATCCATGTCCTGATCAAAGCCTTCTATGTCTTCCTCGTCATTTAAGTCATAAACGGGAGGTTGAGAGAAATCTACCTCCGCATCATCTTCATATTCACTTGGAGAAGATTCTTCGATCTCAGAGAATTCACTTGCGGATGCAAGTTCATTACTAGGAGAACTTGACTTGAGGTTATCATCATCAAGGAAACTTGCTTCTTGGATTATTCCATCTAGTTCTTCATAAAAGACTTGCTTTGGGAGTTGTGCACTATCCTCCTTAGCATCAATTGTAACGTCCTTGATAGAATTTTCCACAATTCTGGATTCCCATGGAAGTTCAGCTTCTCCTAAGTCTTCAAACAACTCTTCTTCTTTTACAATGATAGCTTCCTCTACTTGTTCCAGTACGAAGTTATGCTCTGTTCTGTCTACTGGAGTTTCTAGTATCTCCTTCATACTACGCTCTTCATTAGATTGTCCACATGGGGCTGTGGGAGGTCCTTGAATGTTCGAACGTCTAGAAGATAATTGACTTACTGCTTGCTCCAGTTGATGAAGGGTTGTTTGAAGTTGATCTACTGCTTCCTTGAGGCGAACCTCTGATTCTCGGGGTAATGGATTTGGACGTGGTACATGGGGAAGTGGTGGTGTTTGGGAGTAATTAGATTTGAATTGGGGTAAATGAGGATCATATGGTGGTGAATGGTGAAAAGGAGCTTGTGAGTGTGGTGGTTCGAAGTTATGTTGAGAGGATGGCCTATAAGCACAGGGTGGGGCTTGTTGGTAACTACAAGGTTGTCCACCATGTCCATTGGCTTGGTATGCATTGTAGAATGGTCTTTGTCCATGATATCTTGGAGGGTGTTGTTGCCTAAAGGGTTGATCAGATCCTCTTGGCTCTATCCATCTTTGATTGCTCTGACCTTGATGCATGTTCTTGTTATAACTTTCACTCCTTTCAACAATATTAGAACCAAACTCAAAGCGAGAGGGGTGAGAATTCATAGTAGCTAATAAAAATAAAAATAAAAAAAGGGAAAATAAAGACAAATAAACAAGCAAAAGAAAAGTATTTACAATAACCAATAATAAGGCACACGATTGCAGTTCCCCGGCAACGGCGCCATTTTGACGTTAGGATTTTTGCTAGTAAAGAATTTTATAAAAATAGTCGCGTTGTAGATATAGTTTCTAAACCAACAGAAATCCCTTCGTACAAACGTTTTGGTTGTCACAAGTAACAAACCCCTTAAAAATTGATAACTGAAGTATTTAAACCTCGGGTCGTCTTCTCAAGGAACTGCAGGGAAGTATGTTCTTATTATTGGTTATGAAGATTGTAAATTAGGGTTTTGAAGATGAGGAACAAGTAATTTAAATGGCAAGTAAACTAAATAAATAACTGTAAAATAAACTTTTGGCAAGATATGAGAAATTGGAAGTCCTATCCTAGTTATCCTTATCAATGATGATGAAAATTGAATCTTAATTCCACTTAGTTAACCTTTACTTAAAGCAAAGGAAGGTCAAGCGACTAATTAGTTTGATCTTCAGATCCTAATTACTTCCTAAGAAAATATTGGGATTATTGAGGTTCAATTCAATTAGCAAAGGTAACAATTATCAATCGTGTTGAATTTTATAACTTCTGAGTTACTGATTTCTTAACCAAGACCAAAAGGAAAAAAAGTAGATCTATTCGAATAAAAATGTCTTCAGATTGGAAGCAATAGTAACATAAATAAAAAAGAGCAATAATAAACTGAAATACCTCAAATAACATTAATTAAAAGAATCATCTGTAACATAGAAGAATTCATAAATTGAATTGAGAAAATAAGTAATTAAAAAGGAATATTGAACCTGATAAAAAGGGGCAATCAAGAAAGCAAGAAAAATCCTAAATCATAATCCTAAGAGAGAGATGAGAGAACTTCTCCCTAAAAACCACATCTAAATCATGAATAGTGAATAATTGGAGACTCTCCTCGAATGGATGCATTCCCCCACTTCATAACCTCTGATCTGTGCCTTCTGAACTTGGATTTGGGCCAAAAAGGGCTTCAGAAATTGCTAGGAGCGTTTTCTGTAATTTCTGGTGCGTGGCCTCTGTCACGCGTCCGCGTGGGTCACGCGGTCGCATCATCTGGAGTTTTCCTTATCACGCGGTCGCTTCAGTCATGCGTCCGCCTCATATGCGTTTCGCTTAAGGCGCGCGATCGCGTCAATCACGCGGTCACGTCACTACCATTTCGCGCTGGCATGCGGCCGTGTCGTCCATGCGATCGCGTCACTGCCAGTTTCTCCAAAAACTCCGTTTTGTGCTTTTCTTCCATTTTTGTATGTTTCCTTTCCATCCTTTAAGTCATTCCTGACTTAGAAGATCTGAAACTACTCAGCACACGAATCATGGCATCGAATGGAAATAAAGGGTAATTAAAATAATTATTTTTAAAGCATAGGAAACATGTTTTTTTCACATACATCACATAATAAGGAAGGAAAAGTAAAACCATGCAATTTTCATGAATAAGTGAGTGAAGGATTGAATAAATCACCTAAATTGAGCACAAAATATATCATAAAATATGGGTTTATCAGTGATCCCCCAACATAAAGCTTGCCATGGAAAGGAGTATGAATGATTGAATGAAGGCAGTAGGAAAGCAGAGATTCAGAAGGAGCAAAGCATCTCCATACGCTTGTCTGAAATTTTCACCAATGAATTACAAACATATCTCTATCTTATCTTAGATTTTATTTATATTTTAAATATCAAAACCTTATAACCATTTGAATCTGCCTAAATGAGATTTACAAGATGACCATAGCTTGCTTCAAGCTGACAATCTCCGTGGGATCGACCATTACTCACGTAAGGTTTATTACTTGGACGACCCAGTGCACTTGTTGGTTAGTTATGCGGAGTTGTGAAGAAGAATTGAGATTATGATTGTGCGTACCAAGTCTTCGGGCGCCAGAGATCACAATTTCATGCACCATACTACAAAGAGCTTAGCTCAATTATTAGAAAATTGAGTAAGTTGCATATGCTTTGGTCCTGGCATCCTAGAGATTGTGGCTCCACTTTCAAGCTCAAACCATCAAAACCTGAACTAATCAACCCATGAAGCATATCCTTCAAAAAATGGATAGTGCAGGGCAGATGCTACAGTGGGATATGGAGCTGTCCGAGTTCAATTTGAAGTACGAAGCTCAGACAGTCGTCAAGTCGTATTACTTGGCCGACTTCCTTGCAGAAAGAACAAAAAGGGATCTCCACGACAAAGAGATGAATCATCAAGCAAAGCTGGTAGTGGGGCCGGGATCATCCTCAAGAATGAAGAAGGAAAGATCAGGCATATAAGCTAAGAGCAAAATGGTCAAGTTGATGCCATGTCCAAGCTAGCCAGTACAAAGCCAGGGACAATAATAAAATCATGATTCAAGAAATACTACAGTCACCTTAAGTATCAAAAGGAGTCAACAAGACGAACATCCTCACAATCTAGGGATGGATAACTCCAAGCGTTGAATATATCAAAGTCAACATCCTTCCTCAAGAGTAAAGGGACGCAAGGAGATTAATGAAAGAAGCTTAACACTAAACCTTAGTTTGTAATATTCTCTATAAAAGAGGAATCTCAACACCTCTATCAAAGTTTATCCCGAATTTGAATACAAGAAGTTCTAGATGAAACCCAAAGTGAAATCTGTTAAATTCATCTGGGGGCAGGTCACCACCAACAAGGTGTTACGAGCTGACTTCTACTGACAGACTTTTTAGAGCTTACACAAATACTATAAGCATATGGAACGACTCAAACCACCACTGAAGAATCTCCCTTCTGACATGCATATGGCACAGAAGCCATGATTCCCATTGAAATAAAAAAAGAAAAACCAAGGACAACATTCAACAATGAAGTCTAAGCGAAAAAGAAAAGCTCAACCTCCTTCTAGGAATCCGAGAGCAAACTTAGATAAGAAAAAATGTGTGAGACAAAGGATGGCTACGAGATAAGAATCGCCACAAAAGACCTTATCCTGATAAGAAATAATATCGGGCTACCGAGGTCGGGCGAAGGAAAGCTGATATCAAACAAGGTAAGAAGTCTTAGGAAAGGGCTACTACAAAGTGTCCGACCTCAAGGGTGAATTACTGACCAGGTCGTAACACGCCTCCAACAAAAGGAGATACTACAATTTCTTAAGAAAATTAATTTTCTACAATTAAAACACATCAATTAAAATTCAACAAATCACAAAAATTCACGGGAAAATCCTATAGAAGTTGCTCGGATGAAGCGACAAGGAACCAATTGGTGGAAATGAAGTTACATACGCGAATTGGAAAAAAGCACCTCAAAACAGCTCGGGCCAAGCGGGTTGAAAAATTTGTGTTTAGAACAAGTTGCAAAAGTAACTTAACTAAATATGCTCCTCGAGGCATAATTACGATTTAACAACTCGACCCATGATGAGCGGATATTTTATACGCTTTTTGGCATCATTTTCATATTGTTTTAGTTATGTTTTGTTTAAGTTTCATTATATTTTCATAGGTTTTAGTGAAAAGTTTACATTTTTGGATTCTACTTTGAGTTGTTGTGTTTTCTGATGATTTCAGGTAATTTTTAGCTGAAATTGAGGAGTTTCGGCAAAGTCCGATTCAGAGGCAAGGAAAGCGTAGCAGATGCTGTCAGATTCTGACCTCCATGCACTCAAACAAGCATTTCTGGAGCTACAGAGATCCAAATGACGCGCTCTCAATGACGTTGGAAAGCTAACTTCTAGAGATTTCCAGAAATATATAATGGTCTATACTTTTTTTCAAAGGAGCCTGCCCATATTGGGCATTGAACGCCAATAACTACCCCCTTTCTAGCGTTTAACGCCACAAAGGAACTCAAGCCAGCGTTGAATGCCCAAACATCCCCTTTGGGGCGTTCAATGCCCACCAAGAAGCATAAGGCAGCATGGATCAACCCCCTATTAGGCGTTCAATGCCCATCCCTCAAGTTGGATGCCAAGCTCAGCCCAAGTACTCAACCAAAGTGGGCCCAAGAGTGGACTTTCGCACCTTTAGTCTAGTCTATCATACTTTTGTACTCCTTAGTTATTAGGTTATTATATATAGAACAAAGATCAACATTGTTAAGGGATCTTTGCCCTTTGCATGTTTTACTATTACTTTCTATAAGCTTTGAGCAACTAACCTCCTAAGTTAAGGTTAGGAGCTCTGATGATTCTCATGGATTAATAATATTACTGTTTCTAATTGAATATGTATGATTCTATTCTCTTATGCATTCTTTTTTTTCATCTCATGAATTGAGGATGAACCGTGACATTCATCCTTATTCTACTTGGGTTCCGTGCAAGTCTTGACCCAGATAGCATTGAGCTAAAGCTAGAAATTGCATTACGGATTCCAAGAGCGAACCTGGGCAACTTTGGATATGTGACATAAAATCTCGTTGACTGTGGGTTACTGAGGTCTCTGTGGCGTTAAGGCTAGAGTCAGAGAAACAGCATTCCCTGATCTGGAAGATCCGACCTTGTCTGTGGTGCTTTGAGATGGATCGCGAAGTGGAGTGGATTGCTTAGGTCTTCACCTTCAGCCATAGTGGGAAGCCATGAGTTAACTTGATGAGAGGACATGAGTTGCTCGGATATGGTGAACTGTTATGGTTTAGAAGAGATTAACTTGATGAGAGGACATGAGTTAATCATGTACGGCTGCCATTGAAGGAATCATTAATCATTGAAGTAGACAGTAAGAAAGTTAATATGGAAAGAGTACGCATCTCCCAAGCCTTAACTGAATCTCTATCACTGTTTTTACATCAACCTGGTATTTCGTTCTTTATTATTTTATTTATGTTTTCAAACAAACAATCATCTTTTCTAATTACTTGACTAAGATCTACAAGATAGCCATTGCTTGCTCAATCCAACAATCTCCGTGGGATTCAACCCTCACTCACCTGAGGTATTACTTGGATGACCCGGTGCACTTGCCGGTTCATCTATGCGAAACTTGCGGCATTCAATTTCGCGCACCAAGCTTTTGGCGCCATTGCCGGGGATTGTTCGAGATTGACAAACTACCGGACTATCTTGTTGCTTAGATTAGGTACTTTTAACGATTTATTTGCTCTATTACTTGTGTTTCTTGTTTTCTTTTTCAAAAAATTTTCAAATCCTTTTTCTTTTATTCGAGTCTTGTGTCAGTTTTTAAGTTTGGTGTCCCTTTTATTTTCTTTAATTTTCGAAATTGTTCTTGGTTTTTTCTTCTTGGTATTCGAATTGTTCTTGTTAATTTCTTTGTTTGATCTTAAAATTTTTAAGTTTTGTGTCTTTTGGTTGTTTTTCTTTTAATTTTTGAAAATTAGTGTCATTTGATCTTGAATTTTTAAGTTTGGTGTCTCTTAGTTGTTTTTCTTTATCTTTAAAATTCGAAAAATCAATATATATATTTCTTTTATCTTTATTTAAATTTTCAAAAATCTTACTATCTTTTCTTATCTTGATTTAAAAATTTTAAGTTCGTTGTTTTCTTGTTAGTAAAGTTTAAATTTTAAATTATAAATCTTATCTTTTCAA
>NC_029794.2:31463772-31469908 GCF_000816755.2 Arachis ipaensis | reverse complement strand
TCTTTATTAATCTTTTTAAAATCTTTATCTTATCTTTCTTTTATTTAAAACTTATCTTCTTTTTAAATTCAAAACTTTTAAATTTTAAATCTTTACCTTCTTTTAAAAATTGAATTTCAAAATCTTTGTTTGACTTTTTCTTCTTACTTTTCGAAAACCAGGCCACCTTTCAATTTTAAATCTTGTTAGTTAATTGGTTGTCATATATTTTATTATTCTTTCCTTTTCTTATTTTTTTTTGAAATTTCTAACTTATTATTTTTTTTATTTTTGAATTAGTTTTCTATTTTTATTTTAGGTTTAATTACTTTATAGGTCCCTATAGTTTCAGCGAATTTTCAATTAGGTCCTTATACTTTTTTTCTTTTTAATTGGGTCCCTATACATTAATCTTTTTTTCCAATTAAGTTCCTGCAGTGAGTATAACGTTTAAGATAACAGAATATTCTTGGTAAAAAATGAATATTCTTGTCATTTGGTTGGAGGGGCTAGCTGAACAAACATGTATCTTTCCAAAATACCAAAAACACACTGATAAACCCCGATTTTGTGGTTTATCTTGTGCTTATTTTGGGGGATTTTATCACCTTTTCTCACATTTATTCAATAAAAATAGCATGGTTTTGTAATTCTCCCTTGAATTGTGCTTAAATGTGAAAACATGTTTTTTAGGCCCTAAAATTGGTAATTTTAATTCACTTTAATTCCATTCGATGCCTTGATATATTTGTTAAGTGATTTCAGGTTCATAGGGCAAGTATTGGATGGAAGAAGTGAGGAGAAAAGCATGCAAGCGGGAGAACAAATGAAGAAATGAAGGAACCGAAAAGCTGTCAAGCCCGACCTCTTCGCACTCAATCGACCATAACTTGAGCTACAGAGGTCCAAATGAGGCGATTCTAGTTGCGTTGGAAAGCTAACATCACGGGCTTTAAAATAATATAAAATTTGCCATGTGTTACTTCGCGCTGAGGGGCGCGCACGTGCAATATGCGCGCGCGCGCCGATGCTGCCGTGGCCCATTAACGTGAATTCGCCCCCAGCGAATTCTGAAGCACTTTGGGCCCAACCCAACTCATTTCTAATGCTATTTCAGCCAAGAATTGAAGGAGAGTCAACACACTTAGTCATAGTCTAGTTTCATTATGCTTTAGCTTAGTTTCTAGAGAGAGAAGCTCCCACTTCTCTCTAGAATTAGGATTAGGATTAGGTTTAGTTCTTAGATATAAGTTTTAATTCATGTTTTCTTCTACTCCTTCTTCTTAATACCTTGTTGTTACATTTATAATTCTTCCATTGTTGTTATTACTTTCTTCTACTTTGTTTGTAGATCTACTTTTGCTCATCCTAATTTCTTTTAGTGTAATTTAAAGTAATTCATTTAGATCTTGTTTCCTTTGATTGTTGTTATTGATTTCTTACATTCAATTGTTGTTAGCTTTTACTCTTGTCACAAATTTACTATGCCTTGCTTTTATGCCTTCCAAGTATAGTTGGATTTCTTTTTAATTCTTGCATTTTGTGATGTTTACTTTTCTTGCATTCTAGGTGTTTGTTAAAATGCTTCCTCTAGTTTTTGAGTAGTGTTCTTTACTCTTGGCCTAGGCTAAGGGAATTGAGTGACCTTGAGTCATTGGGTCTCATTGAATTGGTGATTTGAGAACCCTTGGTGATCAATTTGATACTCATTGACGCCAACCCACTACTAATCTAATTAGTAGGTTGGTTGGGACTTATGGGTTGATGTGATCAAGCCTATTTGACGTACTTCAAGCCTAGGAGTAGATATTACGTACTTAAGGCTTTGGAAGTAGACTTAATGGGTTGGCCTCTCATGATTATCAATATTTGGTAAGTAGACAAGGATGGTGATCTCAATTACCTATGTCTAGCCAAGAGTTCTTACTATTTCTTTTATTAGTTCTTGTTGTTTTACTTTCTTGTCATTTATGTTTTCTTGTCAAATATCAAATCAACCCCCCCTTTGCATTTTCATAGCCAATAATTAAACACTTCATTGTAACTCTTCGTGAGACGACCCGGAGTCCAAATACTCCGGTTAATTTTCATTTGGGGTTTGTTAATTGTGACAAAATCAAATTTTTGATGTGGGAATTGTTTGTTGGTTTGGAACTATGCTTACGACAAAGTTATTCCTTCTATAAGAAGAAATTCTAGACCATCAAGAAAAACTCATCATCAAAATGGCGCCGTTGCTGGGGAGTTGCAATGGTGTTATGTTATTGGTTATCGTATATATGTGAATATTGTAAATAGGTTTACCTTTTTCTTCTTTGTTAGTTTTTGCTAGTCTTAGGATTTAATTTTCTTGCTTCTTATTTGATTTTGTTTTCATTTTCTTTGCTATCATGAATTCTCACTTTGGCTATGAGTTTGGTTCAAACTATGTTGTAGGAAATGGAAGCTTCAATGAGGATGTGCATCAAGGATTTGGAGATCAAAGGTGGGAGGAGCCCCAAGCTATGAACAACCTTCATGGCAACAACCTCCTCCAGATTCTTATGGGTATAATCCTAATCCTAATGCATACCAATCTAATGTATGTGATGACCCTTATTGTGATTGTCAACCACAACCATCACATGCATATGAACCCCCTCCTCAACATAGCCCTCAACAACCATACTCACATGCCTCATACCACCATTCACCTCCATATGATCCTAACCTATACCCACCATACCAACCACTATATGAACCACATCTAGAACCACCACCTTTCCAATACCAATACTCCTATGAACCACAAAGTTCACACACACCACCTCAAGAATTTTACCAATATGAACCACCTTCCAACTACAATACCCTTCCCTCAAACAATGAACCCTCTCTTCCACCCTCACCTCCCGATGAAGCCTCCATGTTGGGATTTGGAGATCTTAAATCTCATCTCTTAAGGCGACAAGAGGAGGATGAAAAGAAGTTTGCGGAGCTAAGAGCTAAGATGGCTATCATAGTAGGAGCCGTTAGCAACATAGTCTCATCCCGCCTAAGCCTATGCGATCAAGGCATTCCCATTGTTGAATGTGGAGAAGCAACCATGGAGCTTAGTGAGGGAGTGAACTTGAAGCTCCAAGGCAAAGAAGAGGAGTTAAAGCAAGAAATGCAACAAGAGGAGAAGGTGGAGATGATTGAACCAAAGGAAGTAGTGGTTGGAACCTTAGGACATGTTGAGTACATAGAGGAATCACAAAGTGAAGAGCCTTCTTCCATGGAGTTTAAAGTTGATGTTGAGGGGGAGAGTGCACAACCTCCAAGGCACAATGTGATTAAAGAATTGGAAGAAGTGTCCCAAGAAATAGGTCATCCTATTTATGACGATTCCGAGTCAACATGTGATCCTTTTAAGCTTGAAGAACCCTTCCCCACTCTACTTGGAATTGATGATGAGGTAGATTCCACTCAACCTCCTATTTATGATTTGAGTGATGGGGAAGAGCTAGAAGATATTGGTGAAGAAGAGCTTGAACTAGAGGAAGCTTGGCAAGAGGTAGAGTTTGAAGAACCATGCCAAGTAGTGGAAGCCTCTAGAAGGGGATGGACGGGAGTGGAGCATGCTTTGTCAAGACCGTTGGAAACTCCTCCACCTAGGTTGTCATCTAGTCCTTCATTTGAGTGGGTAAAACCTCTAACTCTTAGCTTTATTATCCCACTTTAATATGGTTTGCTTGAGACGGATGGCCAACTTAGGGCGCTTTGTGGAATTAAGCGTAAGAGGAGGATGTTTAGTGGTTGGCATTGTAAGTCTAGGCTTATTATGGTTGGAAGCTCAAAATTGAGGAGCATGGATTGGTGTAGTGCTCAATTGAATGGGTCTAGGAGGATAGTTTGGTGCTTCCATGAGAATTCATCTCTCTTGCCACCCGGAGAAAATCACCATGATCAACTCAAGGACGGGTGTGAAAACAAAGTGTGGGATCCCGGATCACACAAGGGAGACCAACTTTGGGAGCCTACGATTTGTGAAGAACTCCATCAAAGCTTGGAGTTATTAACTTTGAATGATGAAGCACAATGGAAGTCCAAGCATTGGTGGATGTTCAAGGATGAATTCAAGCACAAGCCACCTTGATGAGGAGCTCCCCATAAATCCAACTTAAGGACAATAAACAAAAGTGCTAGGTGGGAGACAACCCACCATGGTAAACTTTTTCTTTTTTTTCTCTTTTGTATATATTGGTAGAACTAGTTTAATTTCATGTTTTGAATTGCTTAGTTGGGTTTATTTGGGAGTCTAGTAGGTTAAATAAGGTTTTATGATGTTTTGGTAGCTGTTTGGAGGTTTGGAATGCTTGGTTTGGTGCAAAAACATAGAAAATTTTTTGAAAAACAGAGCACCATCCACGCGCACGCGCACTCCACGCGTACGCGTGCCCAAGCAATTCCGACCATCCACGTGCCCGCACCATGTACGCATACGCGTGGATTGATTTTTTTCCACCCTCCATACATTTTCCCGAGAGTTGTGCCTGGAGTGTGCCAACTTTGTGCCCAAAGGCACGCGCACGCGTACCTTGCGCGGACGCGCCACTCTCGAAATAACCCACCGATGCGCAGGCGTGCCATACGCGTCCGCATCACTTCCATTTCATCCATCCACGCTTACGCGCACATGACGCGTACGCGTGGATTGTCCTGTTCCACTCATCTTCTTTTCTTCTCTTCTTTCCATTTCTTTCCTTCTTCTCTCTTCTCTTCCTTTCTTTCCACCCTTCAAGCATCATCCAACACTACCAAACATCATATAACACCATTCCTTTTAGTTAATTAATTAGTTTAATTTTTATTTTCCATTATAAGTGTTGGATTACTAATCTTGTTTACTGTTTACTGCTGCTGCTTATTGATAGGATGTTAGTTTAACATCATTGTTGTTAATTGTACTTGTTAGATTTCTTTGTTGAGGTTGTATTTGGTTACTTGGTTTGGAATTTTTCATGTTTAACACTTTTGAATACCAAGTACTTGTTATATTGCCTTCATGCATCTTAACTCTTTGAATTTCATGTTTTGGCCACCATGCATTCATCATCTATTGTTAGGCAATTGTACATTATCAATGCATTTTTTTAGGAAGCTTGTTCTAATTGATCATCACCTATTTCATGTATTGAGATTGTGGAATTGTGAAATTGGATCGAAAGTTTACCTAGTGACATATTTTTGAGCTTTGTAAAGCTTTGTGGGCCACGCTTGCTATGTGATTGATTTCCAATTCTATCTTCTTTTTCCTAAGTTCCATAGCATCCGTGTGTTTCACCTCTATGTCACTTAGGTGTTGCAACGACTTCAATAAATGTCATTATTTGATGTGTAAGTTCTTTAAACCATTTTGTTCACCAAATTTACCTACACATCAATCAATGTCCATGCATTATCCAATTTCACAATTGCTTGATTTTTGCTTGAATGCTTTTATGCTTCTTCACTACTTGTTGCGTTGTTTTAACCTATGAGTCTTTTAAAGTATCTCAAGCACACTAGAATCAGTGAAGTTCATATTTTCTTTTGTGTAGTTGTGACATAACTTTTTGTACTAGTGTGTGTATTCTAAACCGTGCGCAATTTTAGAACCCACACACCTATCTTTCATCAATGTCACACCAATTCACTCACTCAATTCTAGTGATTTACCTCATTCCAAAAATTCACGCTTCCTTGATTTTGTATTTTCTCATCTTGCGGTGTTTACTTTGTTTTTCATGACTGATGCACTGATGAGCGGATAATTTATACGCTTTTTGGCATTGTTTTTAGTATGTTTTTAGTAGAATCTAGTTACTTTTAGGGATGTTTTCATTAGTTTTTATGTTAAATTCACATTTCTGGACTTTACTATGAGTTTGTGTATTTTTCTGTGATTTCAGGTATTTTCTGGCTGAAATTGAGGGACTTGAGCAAAAATCAGATTCAGAGGTTGAAGAAGGACTGCTGATGCTGTTGGATTCTGACCTCCCTGCACTCAAAGTGGATTTTCTGGAGCTACAAAACTCGAAATGGCGCGCTTCTAATTGCGTTGGAAAGTAGACATCCAGGGCTTTCCAGCAATATATAATAGTCCATACTTTGCCCAAGTTTAGACGACGCAAACTGGCGTTCAACGCTAGCTCTT
>NC_029794.2:31460025-31463600 GCF_000816755.2 Arachis ipaensis | reverse complement strand
CAAGTTTAGATGACGCAAACTGGCGTTCAACGCCAGCTCTCTGCCCAATTCTGGCGTCCAGCGCCAGAAACAAGCTGCAAAGTGGAGTTCAACGCCCAAACTGGCACAAAAGCTGGCGTTCAACTCCAAGAATGACCTCTACATGTGTAACACTCAAGCTCAGCCCAAGCACACACCAAGTGGGCCCCGGAAGTAGATTTATGCATCAATTACTTACTTCTGTAAACCCTAGTAGCTAGTTTATTATAAATAGGACCTTTTACTATTGTATTAGTCATCTTTGGACGCTTGGTTCTTATCAGAATCTTCGTGGTGTAAGCTAGATTGATGGCGGCATTCAAGAGAATCCGGAAAGTCTAAACCTTGTCTGTGGTATTCCGAGTAGGATTCAATGATTGAATGACTGTGACGAGCTTCAAACTCGTGATTGCTGGGCGTAGTGACAGACGCAAAAGGATAGTAAATCCTATTCCAGCATGATCGAGAACCGACAGATGAATAACCGTGCCGTGACAGGGTGCGTTGACCATTTTCACTGAGAGGATAGGATGTAACCATTGACAAGGGTGATGCCTCTAGACGATTAGCCGTGCCGTGACAGGGCATTTGGATCATTTTCCCAACAGAAGACCGAAAGTAGCCATTGACAATGGTGATGCATTACATAAAGCCAGCCATAGAAAGGAGTAAGATTGACTGGATGAAGATAGCAGGAAAGCAGAGGTTCAGAGGAACGAAAGCATCTCTATACGCTTATCTGAAATTCTAACCAATGAATTACATAAGTATTTCTATCCTTCTTTTATTATTTATTTTCGAAAACTCCATTATTATTTTATATCCGCCTGACTGAGATTTACAAGGTGACCATAGCTTGCTTCATACCAACAATCTCCGTGGGATTCGACCCTTACTCACGTAAGGTATTACTTGGACGACCCAGTGCACTTGCTGGTTAGTTGTGCGAAGTTGTGAACCATGGTATTGGCATCATGTTTTTGGCGCCATTACCAGGGAAAGAAAGAGCAATGAATTTTACATAATCAAAGTGTAATCACAATTTCTGCGCACCAAGTTTTTGGCGCCGTTGCCGGGGATTGTTCGAGTTTAGACAACTAACGGTTCATCTTGTTGCTCAGATTAGGTGAATTTTCTTTTTGTTTTCTTTTCAAAAATTTTTCAAAAATCTTTCAAAATTTTCTCCTTTGTTTTCGAAAAAAAAAATTTAAATAAAAATGTTTTCAAAAATAAATTATTCTATGGCTTCAAAACTTTCAAGAATGAATTCTAGAGTTTCATGGTAACATGTTGAATCCTATCTGGCTGAAAAGCCATACCCAAACTCCTTTGGGATTGGTCTTCAACTAATCACCTCAATGGATGTAAATCCATTCTAAAGCTTGAATGGCTATTAAGCCATGTCTGACCCTTTGATTGGAGCTTTAGACTAAAGAGCACAAGATTCCTGGAATTCATATTAAAGATTTTGAAATCCTTATTTTTGTTTTTCAATTAATTTTTGAAAAAAAAATAAAATACAAAAAAAATTAGAAAATCATAAAAATCAAAAATATTTTTTGTGTTCTTGTTTGAGTCATGTGTCATGTTATAAGTTTGGTGTCAATTGCATACTCATCTTGCATTTTTTGAAAATTCATACATTCATAGTGTTCTTCATGATCTTCAAGTTGTTCTTGGTAAGTCTTCTTGTTTGATCTTTGCATTTGCATGTTTTGCATCTTTTCTTGTTTTTCATATGCATTCCTGAATTCTTTATGCCTAAGCATTAAAGATTTCTAAGTTTGGTGTCTTGCATGTTTTCTTTGCATTAAAAATTTTTCAAAAATATGTTCTTGATGTTCATCATGATCTTCATAGTGTTCTTGGTGTTCATCTTGACATTCATAGCATTCTTGCATTCATCACATGTTTTGATCTAAAAATCTTCATGCATTGCATCATTTTCATGTTTTTTTCTCTCATCAAATTCGAAAATTGAGTTGACTTTTTCGAAAATTTTTAAAAATCAAGTTGTTCTTATGAGTCAAATCAAATTTTCAATTTGAAAATCTTATCTTTTTCAAAATCTTTTTCAAAAATCAAATCTTTTTCAAATTTTTTAGTTATTTTCGAAAATTCCAAAAATTTTTCAAAAATCTTTTTCTTATTTTTGTATCAAATTTTTGAAAATAACAATAACAATTAATGTTTTGATTCAAAAATTTCAAGTTTGTTACTTACTTGTTAAGAAAGATTCAAACTTTAATTTCTAGAATCATATCTTGTGATTTCTTGTGAATCAAGTCATTAATTGTGATTTTAAAAATCAAATCTTTTTCAAAAACTAATTTCTATCATATCTTTTCAAAAATATCTTCTTATCTTACCTTTTTCAAAAATTTGATTTCAAAATATCTTTTCTAACTTCTTATCTTTTCAAAATTGATTTTCAAAAACTGTTTCAACTAACTAACTAACTTTTTGTTTGTTTCTTATCTTTTTCAAAACTACCTAACTAACTCTCTCTCTCTCTCTAATTTTCGAAAATATCTCCCTCTTTTTCAAAAATTCTTTTTAATTAACTAATTATTTTAAACTTTGATTTTAAAAAAATTTTTCAAAAAATTACTAACCTTTTTCAAAAACCATTTTCGAAAATCACTAACCCTTTTTCAAAAATTATTTTCGAAAATTCCCATTCTCTCTCATCCCCTTCTATTTATTTATTCTTCTACTCACACAGGGACCTCTATACTGTGGTAAAAAGGATCCCTATTATTATTATTTTTCTGTGCCCTCTTCTTTGTCATATGAGCAGGAGCAAGGACAAGAACATTCTTGTTGAAACAGATCCAGAACCTGAAAGGACTTTGAAGAGAAAATTAAGAGAAGCTAAACTACAACTATCCAGCAAGCACCTGTCAGGAACTTTCGAACAAGAAGAGGAGATGGCAGCTAAAAATAATAATAATGCAAGGAGGATGCTTGGTGACTTTACTGCACCTAATTCCAATTTACATGGAAGAAGCATCTCCATTCCTGCCATTGGAGCAAACAACTTTGAGCTGAAGCCTCAGCTAGTTTCTCTGATGCAGCAGAACTGCAAGTTTCATGGACTTCCTTCTGAAGATCCTTTTCAGTTCTTAACTGAATTCTTGCAGATCTGTGATACTGTTAAGACTAATGGAGTAGATCCTGAAGTCTACAGGCTCATGCTTTTCCCTTTTGCTATAAGAGACAGAGCTAGAATATGGTTGGACTCTCAACCCAAAGATAGCCTGAACTCTTGGGATAAGCTGGTCACGGCTTTCTTAGCCAAGTTCTTTCCTCCTCAAAAGCTGAGCAAGCTTAGAGTGGATGTTCAGACCTTCAAATAGAGAGAAGGAGAATTCCTCTATGAAGCTTGGGAAAGATACAAGCAGCTGACCAAAAAGTGTCCTTCTGACATGCTTTCAGAATGGACCATCCTGGATATATTCTATGATGGTTTATCTGAGCTATCAAAGATGTCATTGGATATTTCTGCAGGTGGATCCATTCACCTAAAGAAAACGCCTGCAGAAGCTTAAGAACTC
>NC_029794.2:31442487-31459872 GCF_000816755.2 Arachis ipaensis | reverse complement strand
GTGACCTTGGTTTAGGAATAAACCTCATGCCCCTCTCTGTAATAGAGAAACTGGGAATCTATGGAGTGCAAGCTGCTAAAATCTCATTAGAGATGGCAGACAATTCAAAAAAATAGGGCTTATGGACAAGTAGAGGACGTGTTAGTAAAGGTTGAAGGCCTTTACATCCCTGCTGATTTCATAGTCCTGGATACTGGAAAGGAAGAGGATGAATCCATCATCCTAGGAAGACCTTTCCTGGCCACAGCAAGAGCTGTGATTGATGTGGATAGAGAAGAATTGATCCTTCAATTAAATAAGGGCAACCTTGTGTTTACAACTCAAGGATCTCTCTCTGCATCCATGAAGAGGAAGCAGAAAAAGCTTCTCTCAAAGTAGAGTCAACCAAAGCCCCCACAGTCAAACTCTAAGTTTGGTGTTGGGAGGCCACAACCAAACTCTAAGTTTGGTGTCAAACCCCCATATCTAAACTCTAAGTTTGGTATTGGAGAGTCTCAACAAAGCTCTGCACATCTGTGAGACTCCATGAGAGCCCACTGTCAAGCTATTGACATTAAAGAAGCGCTTGTTGGGAGGCAACCCAATTTTTATTTATCTAACTATATTTTTCTTAGTTATATGTCTTTATAGGTTCATGATCATGTGGAGTCACAAAATAAATATAAAAATTGAAAACGGAATCAAAAACAGCAGAAGAAAAATCACACCCTGGAGGAAGCATCTGCCTGGCGTTCAACGCCAGAACAGAGCATGGTTCTGGCGCTGAACGCCCAAAAGAGGCAGTATCTGGGCGCTGAACACCCAAAATGGGCATCATCTGGGCGCTGAACGCCAGAATTGCACCCTGGAGAGGAGCTGGCGCTGAACGCCCAGAACAAGCATGGTTCTGGCGTTCAACGCCAGAAATGGGCAACAAATGGGCGTTGAACGCCCAAAATGGGCACCAACCTGGCGCTGAACGCCTAGAGTTGTGTGCAAGGACATTTTGCATGCCCAATTTGGTGCAAGGTTGTAAATCCTTGAAAACCTCAGGATCTGTGGACCCCACAGGATCATCTCAGGATCTGTGGACCCCACAGGATCCCCACCTACCTCCACTCACTTCTTCTCACCCCTCTTTCACAAAGTCCCATAAACACTCTTCCCCCAAATCCTTCACCAATCACCTCAATCTCTCTTCCCCATCACCTCCTCACCACTCACATCCATCCACTCTTCCCCATAAACCTACCTCGTAAACTCCACCGACCTTCAAAATTCAAAATCAATTTCCCACCCAAACCCACCCTAAAAGGCCGAACCCTCACCCACCTCCCATCCCTATATATAACCCTCCATTCTTCTTCATTTTCACACAACACAACCCTCTCTTCTCTTCTTGTCCGAAACACACCTCCCCCCTCCTCTCCATCTTTTCTTCTTCTTCTTCACCTATTCTTTCTTCTCTTGCTCGAGGGCGAGAAAATTTCTAAGTTTGGTGTGGCAAAAGCATAAGCTTTTTTATTTTTCCATTACCATTGATGGCACCTAAGACCGGAGAATCCTCTAGAAAAGGAAAAGGGAAGACAAAAGCTTCCACCTCCGAGTCATGGGAGATGGAAAGGTTCATCTCCAAAGCCCATCAAGACCACTTCTATGATGTTGTGGCCAAGAAGAAGGTGATCCCTGAGGTCCCTTTCAAACTCAAAAGAAATGAGTATCCGGAGATCCGACATGAAACAACATTCTAAGTTTGGTGTGGTAAAAGCATAGCTTTTTTGTTTTTTTCATAACCATTGATGGCACCTAAGGCCAGAGAAATCTCTAGAAAGAGGAAAGGGAAGACAAAAGCTCCCATCAAGGGTCTATAGCTCAGTGGTAGAACATTTGACTGCAAATCAAGAGATCCCTGAGATACCTCAAGGGATACATTTTCTTCCACACAATTATTGGAAGCAACTAAGGGTGGAACATCAAGAGCACTCCATCATCCTTCATGAAATCAGAGAAGATCTAAAAGCAATGAAGGAGGAGCAACAAAGACAAGGAAGAGACATAGAAGAGCTCAAGGACATCATTGGTTCCTCAAGAAGGAAACGCCACCATCACTAAGGTGGATTCATTCCTTGTTCTTATTTCTTCTATTTTTCGTTTTCTATGTTATGTGCTCATCTATGTTTGTGTCTTCATTACATGATCATTAGTAGTAGTAACTATATCTTAAAGTTATAAATGTCCTATGAATCCATCACCTCTCTTAAATGAAAAATGTTTTAATTCAAAAGAACAAGAAGTACATGAGTTTTGAATTTATCCTTGAACTTAGTTTAATTATATTGATGTGGTGACAATGCTTCTTGTTTTCTGAATGAATGCTTGAACAGTGCATATGTCTTTTGAAGTTGTTGTTTAAGAATGTTAAATATGCTGGCTCTTGAAAGAATGATGACAAGGAGACATGTTATTTGATAATCTGAAAAATCATAAAAATGATTCTTGAAGCAAGAAAAAGCAGCAAAGAACAAAGCTTGCAGAAAAAAAATTAGGCGAAAAAAAAATAGAAAGAAAAAAAAAGAAAAAGCAAGCAGAAAAAGCCAAAAGCTCTTAAAACCAAGAGGCAAGAGAAAAAAGCCAATAAAGAAAACTCCATTATTATTTTATATCCGCCTGACTGAGATTTACAAGGTGACCATAGCTTGCTTCATACCAACAATCTCCGTGGGATTCGACCCTTACTCACGTAAGGTATTACTTGGACGACCCAGTGCACTTGCTGGTTAGTTGTGCGAAGTTGTGAACCATGGTATTGGCATCATGTTTTTGGCGCCATTACCAGGGAAAGAAAGAGCAATAAATTTTACATAATCAAAGTGTAATCACAATTTCTGCGCACCATGCACCATAAGCCAAAATGGAAGCGGAAGGAAGAACACACAGCAACCGGTTGACCTACCAGCTGAAGGTGGCAACTCGGAAAGTCGCCGTAATCCCTTGCTCATTTTTAGTGCACCGAGGACGGTGCAAACTTTTAAGTGTGGGGAGGTCGTCCGACCACTCGGCATTTTTGGTAACAAGTTTCTAATCCCAACACTTTTGCATTTCATTTTAGGATTCTTAGTTGCATTTTCTATTTTGCATATGTATATATTAAGCTTAGTCAAAATCATGGTATTTTCGAAGGATTTTATCTATAGGGCACCCAAATTGATTGAAAAAAAAATTTAGAACTTGCTTGAATTATATACTTTGTGGAACATGATTTTTGAGCTATGAACACAAGCATGTGAGATTTGAGCCTAACTGTGTGGTTACATCATATATGACCACTTATTTTCATTCTTGTGTGCATTATTCTCTCTCTATGATTGTAATCTTTGATTTATTTGATTCTATATGTCCATTACTTTGTGCACACATGCATTTATATGATTGAGGCCATTGTTCAAATAGCTCACTTACCCAAATAGCCTACCTTTTATCTTCCATTGTTAGCCAATTTTGAGCCTATGCTTAACCCACTTATTCTTAATTGTAACACATTACAAACCTGAGTAAAAAACAATAAATATCCCTTAATTTGGATCTTTGATTAGCTTAGGCTAGTGAGGGTGTTCATTATTTGATTTTGGGGAAAGTTGGGAACATTGGGTAGAGATAAAAGTGTGTTTGTATTTTTGTTGAAAAATTTTGGGAATTGGGTACATACTCATGTATTAATCATGTGTAAACCATATGCATTGATATTCTTGTATATATTTTAGTCTGAAAAAAAATTATTAATGAAAAAAATAAAAAAAAGATAAAAATAAAAAGAAAAAAAAATATATATATAAAGAAAAAAAAGAAAATATATAGAAAAGAAAGAAAAAGAAAAGCAATAAAAAGGGGACAAAAATGCCCCAAAGTCAAGGTTCAATAAAAGTCAATGCATGTGTGTGGTAATCAAAAGAGAATGCATGAGCGTGTGAAAAAGTGAAGAATGGGTAGTTAGGTTTGTTTAGAATTGTATAGGTTTTCATAGGTTAGGTGGAAAGTTTAAGTTAATCAAATATTCAAATTTCAAGCTCACTTGACCATATGCATCCTCCCTTGACCCTAGCCCCATTACAACCTATGGGAAAGCCCTCATGATATTTGTATGCATGCATAAAGCAATTGTTGATTGTTAGATGAAAAACAAACCTTGGAAAACATGATTAGGGGAGGATTGAGTGAATCAACCCCATACACTTGAGTGACTAGAGCGCATACACATCCGGTGAGGGTTCGATTGCTCAATTACATGTTTTCACCCATGATCATGTCTTTTCTTGCAAGTTTGTAAAATCTTCTTAATAATTCAATTCAATTGTGGGTTGAGTGATTGCTATTGCCTTAGCCCTTGTGTTTGTATATGTATTCTTGGAAATTGATTTATTTTGACCAAGTGGATGCATTCATGTAGATAGATTGCATATAGATAGATTGCATGTAGTTAGTTTGCAATGAATAAATGTTGATGTCCCTTTGCTTCTTTCTTGATTTTAGCATGAGGACATGCTTAGTTTAAGTGCGGGGAGATTTGATAAACCCCGATTTTGTGATTTATCTTGTGCTTATTTTGGGGGATTTTATCACCTTTTCTCACATTTATTCAATAAAAATAGCATGGTTTTGTAATTCTCCCTTGAATTGTGCTTAAATGTGAAAACATGCTTTTTAGGCCCTAAAATTGGCAATTTTAATTCACTTTAATTCCATTTGATGCCTTGATGTATTTGTTAAGTGATTTCAGGTTCATAGGGCAAGTATTGGATGGAAGAAGTGAGGAGAAAAGCATGCAAGCGGGAGAACAAATGAAGAAATGAAGGAACCGGAAAGCTGTCAAGCCCGACCTCTTCGCACTCAATCGACCATAACTTGAGCTACAGAGATCCAAATGAGGCGGTTCCAGTTGTGTTGGAAAGCTAACATCTGGGGATTCAAAATGATATAAAATTTGCCATACTTCGCACTGAGGGGCGCGCACGCGCACTTTGCGCGCGCGCCGATGCTGCCGTGGCCCATTAAAGTGAATTCGCCCCCAGCAAATTCTGAAGCACTTTGGGCCCAACCCAACTCATTTCTGATGCTATTTCAGCCAAGGATTGAAGGAGAGTCAACACACTTAGTCATAGTCTAGTTTCATTATGCTTTAGCTTAGTTTCTAGAGAGAGAAGCTCTCACTTCTCTCTAGAATTAAGATTAGGATTAGGTTTAGTTCTTAGATCTAAGTTTTTATTCATGTTTTCTTCTACTCCTTCTTCTTAATTCCTTATTGTTACATTTATAATTCTTCCATTGTTGTTATTACTTTCTTCTACTTTATTTGTAGATCTACTTTTGCTCATCCTAATTTCTTTTAGTGTAATTTGAAGTAATTCATTTAGATCTTGTTTCCTTTGATTGTTGTTATTGATTTTTTACATTCAATTGTTGTTAGCTTTTACTCTTGTCACAAATTTACTATGCCTTGCTTTTATGCCTTCCAAGTATAGTTGGATCTCTTTTTAATTCTTGCATTTTGTGATGTTTACTTTTCTTGCATTCTAGGTGTTTGTTAAAATGCTTCCTCTAGTTTTTGAGTAGTGTTCTTTACTCTTGGCCTAGGCTAAGGGAATTGAGTGACCTTGAGTCATTGGGTCTCATTGAATTGGTGATTTGAGAACCCTTGGTGATCAATTTGATACTCATTGATGCCAACCCACTACTAATCTAATTAGTAGGTAGGTTGGGACTTATGGGTTGATGTGATCAAGCCTATTTGACGTACTTCAAGCCTAGGAGTAGATATTACGTACTTAAGGCTTTGGAAGTATACTTAATGGGTTGGCCTCTCATGAATATCAATATTTGGTAAGTAGACAAGGATGGTGATCTCAATTACCTATGTCTAGCCAAGAGTTCTTACTATTTCTTTTATTAGTTCTTGTTGTTTTACTTTCTTGTCATTTATGTTTTCTTGTCAAATATCAAATCAACCCCCCCTTTGCATTTTCATAGCCAATAATTAAACACTTCATTGAAACTCTTCGTGAGACGACCCGGAGTCCAAATACTCCGGTTAATTTTCATTTGGGGTTTGTTAATTGTGACAAAACCAAATTTTTGATGTAGGAATTGTTTGTTGGTTTGGAACTATGCTTACAACGAAGTTATTCCTTCTATAAGAAGAAATTCTAGACCATCAAGCAAAACTCATCATCACACCCCCTTGCATTTCATCCCAAAGAAAAAAAACCCTAAGTAGCTCTCTAGAGATCGTGTCCCTTGTCTCATGCGTCACCTGCGTCTCCTGTGTCGGTCCCTCGTCAGCGTTCGTGTCTGGCGTCATCTACAACGAACGCTTGGTGGTTTGCTGTCCAACGCCTCCTTCCCTCTGCGCTGGTCTCCTCTTCTTTGTTCCGTTCGGATGTCTTCTCCGCCGTTTGTCCGTGCAAGCCGTCACCGTCCCTCGCGGTGAAGCTCCTCACCTAACGTCGCTGCGCCGCACCGTGCCAAGCCTGTAGTGCCTGGCCTCTTGTTCCCATGTTATGCCTCTTCTCCATCTCCCTGTACTCGAATTGTCTGCAAACAGGTGGCAAAAAAGCCTCTTTTTTCAATTTTAAAACTTGATGTTTTTGCTAAATTTTTTTAAAATATGGCATTGGTTGATTATCTATTTGTTGAATTGATTTCTTGATTGTTTTGATATAATGGTTTATCTAGTGTTTACAATATAGATATTCATGTACATGAATTTTGTTAATTGGTGAATTGACCTATAAATTAGTTTTGCTCATGATGAATTTTGTTTATTCTTGAATATTGATTGTTGTTGATGTGATGATGCTACTTTAAATGGATTCTGTTTCTGTTTTTATTAATGTAGGGATGGGGGATTTGAAATTTACCATAGACATACATCATGGTGGCAAGTTTCATGATATAGGGAATGGAATAGAATATTTGGGGGGAAGGGTATTGGAAAATATGCATTTTGAACTCGATGAATGGAGTTTGCAAGAAATAGTTGGTGAGTTGCAGAAGTTAGGGTACAAAGGGTATGCTAAGATATGGTACTGTGAACTAGGCTATCAATTGAGCTCGAGTCTTAGAGAGTTGATGAGTGATGGAGATGCCATAAGAATGGGTAGGTTGTTAGTGTCACAGACTGTTAAGCATTTCTCGATGTATGTTGTTGATGGCTGCAGAGAAGGTAATTGTGGCTACTGCTGCGGCTACTACTGATACTGCGACTGCTGTTGACACTTCTCCTACTGCCGACAATAGATCCGGTATGAACATTCGTAGATCTGAGAGAATAAGGCAAGCAGGGGTAGGCAGGGGCAGAGGAATGGGCAGAAGAAGGGGCAGAGGAAGGGGTAGAGCTGCATCTTCGCAACCAATCCTCACCACACCTGCATCTTCACAACTGCTACCCACCACACCTATTGTTGCTGCCTCTACTCAACCTCCTCCCATACTTGCAACTTCAGCTTCTTAGGCTCCAACCATAGCCACCGGTGCAGTGAATTATGAGTCTCCTATTGTAGCACCTTCTGGATCTTCACAATAAGCCTTACCAGCCTCCCAGCCTCTCCTGGCTGTCGCAACTGCAGATCTTCAGCAACCACCTAGAGCATCTTCTCAACCTTTACGAAAGACAAAGGTGTTTGGTGTGAGGAGAAGCGGGCGGCTAAAGTTAGGAGTGAGGAAGCAAACAGGGGCACCTAGTCTACATATAGACCTAACTGATGACTGAAGTAGGATTAAATTTATAGTTAGGGTTGTTGGGGTTGCTATTAAATAGTATACGTTGTGATGAATTGTGTCTCTGTGGCCAATGTTTATTATGTGGATAGGACCACTATTTTGATATTTTGGGATTAGGCTGGACCACTTTTAATTGTTGCACTTTTTGGATCTTTATTTTGGGTTAGGTATATGTGGCATATTATATGACCACTTATTTTGTGATATTTTGTGTACGTATGGTTTACAGGAACACTTACTTAATGGATATCTAGATATGTGGCATATTATATGGCCACTTTTTTCTATAGCTTGTTGACCAATTGTGGTACTTTAAATATTCACATTGATAAAGTTTCTTCCTAACTATGATTTTATTGTTATGCACACACAAAATACATCAAAATGCAAAATTTATTCAAATTAAACATAATTAGCAGCAATTGGATTGAAGCCATCAAATTTCTTACATTATAATTTCCTACCACAGATAACTTTAAACTCTTGCAAAACACATTCCAATTATTAAGACTAGCAAAAACATAAATAGCATATATTGCATTTTACATTGAATTTTCATATTGTCATCCAATCTCCCAACTTGTTCTTGGAGAATATTAAACTCATCACATAATCTACCCACACAAGCATCTATTTCTCTGGCTTCAACAATCAATCTCTCCATTTCCACGTTTATTCTCTCTATCTTTCTTTCTTGTGCATCTAATTTCCTCATTTCACCCTCCAACTTAGCATAATTTTGTGTTCCAACAACTCTAACAGCAGCAGCAGACACGCTACTTCTTGCACCAACTTCATCAACCCACTCAAAAAATTTGCATCTTCTGTTAGGGTAAGAAGTAAATCTTCTATTAGGATTCTTTGTTGTTCCTGAAATTTGAAGACTCAGAGTGTCACCACAAAAATAGTGAACCCTCCTTTTCTTTTCCTTTGGCCACTCATTGTTTGCACCATCATCATTCTCAATCTACTCAAAATCATCAATCCACTCAAAAAAGTTACATTTTGGTATCTTCTCACAAGTAACATACCTCTTACCATGGTCAGAAATGGCTTATGAATGGCGGACGATTACTGCCTCTTCACAGAAACACAGGTGTCTTCTTTCTTTTGGGTTGGAGCTCCTAGAAACACAGCTTTCGAAGAGATAATGAAAAAGGTTCCTTGACTTTGAGCCATAAGTTTGTGGAAGATGAAAACTGAAAATGAAAAACGGGGAAGAAGAGAAACATCAGATAAGTCAGAAACATGGAGTGTTTATATGTGGAAGACAGGGCAAAATAAGTCATTTCACAACTCACTAACATTTTTTGTGACGTTAAACATTAACAGGGACTTAATTGAAAAAAATTTAACGTACAGGGACCCAATTGAAAAGAAAAAAAAGTATAGGGACCTAATTAAAAATTCAGTGAAACTATAGGGACCTGCAGAGTAATTAAACCTTTATTTTATTTATTTTCAAATTTCAAAAAAAAATATTTTATAAAATTTATCCTTATTTCTTTTGGATATCTTACTAGGAGCTCCCTAATCTGTGGCATAGAGACTCCCATTTTTCTTTTCTTCTTGTCTATGTATGAAGGAACAAGAAGAGTTCACTATGGACCCAATTGGGAATGCTCAATCCAAAAGAAATTTGGAGTCTTAAACAGCTCCCCCTCCTGACTTCTATGGAAGGAGTATTAGTGGACCTCCTGTTGATCCAGATAACTTTAAGGTCAACTTCGACCTGATCATGCTGATGCAGCAACATTGCCAATTTCGTGGATACCTTCAAGAAGACCCCAATAAATTCATCTCTGACTTCCTGCAGTTTTGTGACACTGTAGAGACCAATGGAATGGAGCCTGAACTCTCCAGGCGAATACTCTTCCCATTTGCTCTGAATGATCAAGCAAAATTATGGTGGAATTATGAACCCAGAGGAAGTGTGAAAACCTGGGATAAGGCTGTTAACAAATTCCTGTACAGGTTCTCCTCTCACAGAGAGGGACTAAGCTAATGACAGACATTCAGACCTTCAGACAGAAAAAGAGAGAATCCATCTAAGATGCTTGGGAGAGGTACAAGCGGATGATCAGGAAATGTCCCCCTGACATGTTTGCATGTTGGCACAGGATAAAGATCTTCTATGAAGGTCTCTCTGAGATGGCCAAAAGGTTCTTGGATCACTCTATAGGTGACTTTCTGCACCCTTAGAAAATGACATTCAAAGAGGCAGATGAGCTCATTGAAATGGTTGTCAATAACTAGTACTTATACTTATCTGAGGAGACTCCAGTTTGAATAAAAGCCCAAGAAATGGAGACTATAGCTGCAATGATTACTGAGGACGAACTTATGTTGGAACAAACATAGAATAGCATGCAGAATCAAATTGCTGAGGTTCATAGTGATCCTCCAGATATGCATTGTGATATGAGTGGTAACTTCCCTCAAGGTGATACTCACAACTAAAGCAGAGCTGAAGTTGAACTCCCAGAAGGGAGCAACACTGGTATTGAATAGGAAGAAAGAATCACCAAGGGCGTTCAACGCCCAGAGAGGGGGGCAATGGAAGTCAATTCGGGAGACACTTCCCTCAGGCACCCTGACAACCCCTTTCCAGTTACTCTAGACACTCATCCTGCATTACCCAAGACCCCAGAATACAGAGACAAACTGTCATACCCTCAGAAACTTCAGATAACTCCTAATACTCCTTCAATAGAAGAGTGTAAGGACCTCATGAGGACCAAGGAGATAGAGCCTAAAGTGGTACACACTGTTAAAGGACTAATTGAAGAAAAGGCTCAACAAGAGATTGATAGGACACTGCCACACGCCCCATTGGTAGCACAGGTGCCTGAAATATCACACCCTCAGAAGCCTCAAAAGGAAACCAAAGATGAGAACCCCTCACAATTCTTGGAAGTCTCTAGGAAACTGCAAATCAATACTCCTACTATTGAAGTCTTGGAGCAAGGGCCTCTCTCTACTGAACTCATAAGGAGCTTATCCCCTGAAAAGGAGGCCTTAGAGGGAGATGAATTAGAGGTACTGACTAAGGAGTACAGTGCACTAATTTGGAATGAGTTTCTAAGGAAGATGCCAGACAGAGGGAGCTTCCAGATTCTTTGTACCTTTGGAAAGATCACTTTTGACAATGCCCTGTGTGATCTTGGTTTAAGTGTAAATCTGATGCCCCTATTTATAATGAAGAAGTTGGGAATCCAAGAAGCACAGACAACAAGGATTACCCTACAAATGGCTGACCAGTTCTTGAGACAGCCAAATGGGCTAATGGAAAAAGCACTTGACAAGGTTGGAGAATTATTCCTCCCGGTAGACTCTGTGATACTTGACAAGGGAGAATACCCAAATGACTCCCTTATTAGGGTTGAGAAAGGAGACACGATGCTAAGTTCACAGGAAGACTGGATGGTGTTCCAGGTTTTTAAACCTCCACTGCCCCCTAACAAAGGAGGTACTTGCACACAGCACTCAGTATCTAAGTCTTCCCCCTTGATTGAAACCAATTCAATCCCCCACCCCCCAAGACCAAACATAAGTTTGGTATTGGATGGACACTATCCACCAAGGAGAAAGGCCCCAAGAGGAAGATGCCTAGGGGCTGAAAAAAAAACAAGATCCTTACTGAAGGCTTCTCACCAGGGAAGAGGGTAGTATTCACTGCAAGCCCAATCCTGCCTCATGCAGTGAACAGGATCCTGTCTCTTGAGCACATTAAGCCGATCCATGTGAGCATGGGAAGGAAGCTCCCATTGAGAAGTGAGGATTTATTCCTCCATGACTATCTACCTCCATAAAGGAGCTGTCCATCAAGCTAGTGATGGTAAAGAAGCACTTGTTGGGAGGTGATGAGTCCATATTTGATGGTATATTTTGACTTAATTTGGATGGATTCTAGCACATGAACTCACACTTAAGCACCAAAATAGCATACTTTTGTGTTTGATCCCTAATTTGAACTTAAATGTGAAAACATGCATTTTTGTGCTTAAATCAAGTAATTTAATTCCACTTTTATGCCACTCAATGACGTGATATGTTTCGTGAGTGATTTCAGGTCATTTTGGCAAGATTGGCTAAGCAAAAGTGGAAGAAAGCATGTAGAAGGGAGAACACATGAAGAAAACAAGGAAAAGCACACACAGCAAGGTGTGCATGCGCACAAGCAAGCGTGCGTATGCACAAGACCGCATCAGCCAAGTGTGCGTGCGCACAAGCTTGTGTGCGTACGCACAAGAAAGAATTTCCATGTGTGCGTGCACACGAGTACCTGGGCGTACGCACAGGTCAACATTCAACCAAGTGTGCGGCCGCACACACCTGTGCATCCGCACAGGTCCCTGCACGTGATTTTGTTAATGAAACGCATGCTGAGCGTTTTTTGAAGGCTTTTGGCCCATCTTGGAAGGCTTGGATGCTGATTTTAGAGTGCTATATAAGGGGGATTCAACACAAATGAGAGGAAGCTTTTCATTAGGGTAGATTAGGTAGAAAATGCATTAGGAGTAGGAGTAGGAGTAAAGTAGAAAATGCTTTCCTAGGGTTTATGTAGTTTTCATGTAGCATTTTATAGCAAGCCTAATTTTGGATTTTGATCATCTTTAATTGTAAGTACTCTCAATTTCCCCTTTAATTACATTGTCTTTACTTTCATTTCCTTTTGGTTCAAGTTACTTTGTTTGTAATTGCAATTTTGAGTTTCTTGAAGTTTTGATTGATGAATTTTATGTTTCATGCTCTCTTTATATTTGATTGCTTGTTTATGTTTGGTATTGTTGATAGTTGGTTATAGTTTGTTATTTTTCCTTGCAAATTTTCCATGCTTTATTTTTATGCACACAAGGTGTTTGTGAAAATGCCAACTTTAAGTTTTGAGTAGATTTTCCCACCTTGGCTTGTGGTTTGAGTTTCTAGGATACTAGATTCATAATGTCCGACATTTAGTGGTAATTCTTGGGTAGTTAGTTGACTCTTGTTTCCATTGACGCTAGGCTTTTATCAACTAGTTTGGTAAGTTGGCTAGGAATTATGGATTAAGGTCAATTATGCTTGCTTGACTTACTCCTCGATGGTTGGGGTTGACTAGGTGAGATTAACTCATCATAATTACCATAGTTGTGGTTATGGCGATGATAGGATTCCTTGGATTTTCATTCCCAAGTCAAGGCTCTTTTATTGAATTTATAGCATTTTCACTGGTTTTGATCTTACCTTCTCTTTACTTGCATTAATTACAATTTTGAACATTCCTTAGTTCTTTGATTTCTTAGTTTATTTAATCTTTAGTTCTTTGATTTGCAACCCCCCTTTTGCCCTCACAACCGAAAGAGAAACACTTTCAATTGCATCCTAGGGAGAACGACCCGAGGTTGAAGTACTCTTGATCTCGGTTATTATAATTTGAATCTAAAACATTTGATTGAGAGAATTCGTTATTGGTTTGGACTATGCTACTAACGAATTGACTCTTGTTTTGATTAATTCTGAACCATACAAAGAATTCTCTTTGTCAGGAGGCAACCCAACCATGATTAGAGTATTTCTATTTTTTTTTTTTTTGAGTTTATTTCTATTTGAGTTATATTAGTTTATTTTCATAGTTGTTTCCTTTGCTTTTTAATGTTTATGATCATGTATAATACTTAAAACAGAGACAAATACAGTGGAAGAGGATAAGCAGAACACCCTGGAGAGATCCATAGTTGGCGTTGAACGCCAGGAAGGGAAGCTCTGGGCGTTCAAATGCCCACCGAGGAGCAGCATGGGCGTTCAACGCCCTTGAGGGAGAGGAGCTAGCATTGAACGCCAGGATGGGAGTGCCCTGGGCATTCAACGCCCACACAGGGGCAGGGCCATTTAAGTTTCTTAGGCCTCCTGGGTCCCACCCAACCCTCCCCTCTCTCTCTCTCTTTTATCTTCATTCTTCTACTACTTTCTCTTCTTCTCCCACTATTTACTCGAGGACGAGCAAAATTCTTAAGTTTTGTGTTGCAAAAGCTTTGCCTTTTTACTCCTACCATCCCTAAGTATTACACCAAAGATTGGTGAAACCTCAAGAAAGAGGAAAGGAAAGGCTACTTCTGTCGCTTCCGAATCTTAGGAAATGGAGAGATTCCTCACCAAGGCTCATCAAGACAACTTCTATGAAGTAGTGAGGCACAAAAAGGTGATCCCCGAGGTCCCTTTTAGGCTAAAAAAAGATGAGTACCCGGAGATCCAACAAGAAATCCGGAGAAGAGATTGGGAAGTCCTAACCAATCCTATCCAGGAAGTTGGAATCTTAATAGTGCAAGAGTTTTACGCCAATGCTTGGTCACCAAAAAGTATGATACTAGTGTGAATCTACATCTCAAAAATTGGCGCACCATGGTCCGAGAGCGACTCTTGGATTTCAGCCCGGAAAGTGTAAGGTTGGCGCTCCAATTACCACAAATGCAAAGAGACCCACGTTCTTACACTAGAAGAGTCAATTCTGATTAGAGGCTGGATCAAGTACTTTCAGACATCTGTATGGAATGAGCTCAGTGGAAGAGGGATGCTCAAGGAAACTTTTCCCAACTAAGAAGGCTTGACATCAAGCCTGTAGCTGGAGGATGGTTGGAATTCATCCAATGCTCTATCATCCCTATTAGTAACCGGTCTGAGGTGACTATTGATCGAGCCATCATGATTCACTGCATTATGCTTGGGAATGAAGTGGAAGTACATGAGGTGATACCTCAAGAGCTGTACAAGTTGGCAGAAAAGCCCTCCACCGAAGCGAGGTTGGCATTCCCACATCTTATTTGTCACTTATGCAATTCAGCTGGAATTGTCATAGAAGGAGACATCCCCATTGAGGAGGACAAGCCTATCACTAAAAGAAGGAAGGAGCATGTTAGAGAGTCGGCACATGGACCACAGCAAGAGCATGTAGAGCTGCCTCAACAAGAAATCCCTGAGATACCTAAAGGGATGCATTTTCCTCTCTAAAATTATTGGGATTTACTGAATACTTCTCTAGGGGAATTGAGCTCCAACATGGATCAGCTGAGGATGGAACAACAGGAGCAATCCACCATCCTCCATGAAATAAGAGAAAATCAAAGAGCTATGAGAGAAGAGCAACAAAGGCAATGACGAGACATAGAGGAGCTTAAATGTAACACCATAATTATCCTAAGCCTTACCTCATGCCATAAAGCAAAGGTTAATCAAAGGTTACGATAATCCTAAGGCTTATACATAAATATATATGGAAGGAAATAATAATTCTAGAAGCCCGATGAAGAAATAAGCTCAAAAATAGAGTTACAAAAGTGCGAAACGTTCACACGAAGCTAAAGCATAAGATACAAGGTATAGATGCAAGAGAATAGAATATATATAGATATAAGAGTATAATAATCATAAGGAACTAGCTGCATGACGGGTGGAAAATTGCCAATTAAGAAAATTATAATAAGAACAGCGTTGCAAGTACAATTCTTAACCGACAAAAATTCCGCTTATCAATTTAGAAAGAGTTGTCACAATTTAAGAATAAAATACTGTGAGTAGAATTCCCAGGTCATCTCCCAACGAGTTGACAAAAGAGTGCAATTTACTGGTCAGGAATTTTCTGAGAAATTTTAGAGTTGGAGAATGGAAGAATAATTGATTATAAATTAAAGCAAGGAAAATTAACAAGAGGTTTTATATATTTGAAATAAAAAGCCTTGACTGGGAGAAGATTAATTGGATTATCTATCCTTGTTGAATTTTCCCAAGTGTAATATTAAGAGGTTGTTGTTTCTACTTAGTTATCCCTTACTGAATAAAGGAAAGTCAAGTAACTGAACCAACTCCAATTCCCAAGTACTAATCCTCTCCAAAGGAAGCATTAGAGTTAGAGACTAGAGAGTTAGCCAACAACTTCCAATTACAAATTAACACTTGAGTATTCCAACTCAAGGGTCTCCTCTTAATCAACTCCCAAGTCAAGTTGGGAGTCTACTCCATTGACATGAATGCCATTTTCATAAACAAAAAAAGGGAATGAAAAGAAGACATGGAAATTAAAATAAAATAATAACAGAAAATTAATTAAAAGTAAAAATAATTCTTTGCATTAATCCTTTCCAAAATCGAAGATATCCATATGTAACCCTGAACACAGTGAATGAAAAGAAAAAGAGTAAGGAAATAAGAAAGCAAACTGTAATGATAGAGACTTCAAACGGAGGTAGTAACTCTCCTCAATATCCAAAATCAAAAGCATAAAACTTAGAAATCTATGAATATGAAGAACCCTAGAGGAAGTAGTGATGCTAGGGCATTTTGGCCAGTTTCACTGACCTTTTCTTTACTGTTTTTAGGTTAGTTTCATGCATTTCTTTAGGAAATAAGCTAGTGATTGCCAATAACACTCTCAAAAAAAGCCATCAATGCCCACGTTAGAGAGTCACGTTAACCAAGTTAACGTGAACTCTAACGTAGAGAAAAGAAGTTGAGCCAACGTTAGTGACACTCAACATTGTCACTAACGTTGGCACTTACTCATAAGTGGCCACGTTAGAAGCCGGTTAACGTGGCCTCTAACGTTAAGGGGGAGGGAGAGAAGCCAACGTTAGTGACACTCAACATTGTCACTAACGTTGGCCTATGGTGCTAAGTACCACGTTATCTCCCACGTTAACTTGGTTAACGTGGGAACTAACGTAGAGGATGAAGAGTTGTCGACAACGTTAGTGACACTCAACATTGTCACTAACGTTGGCACTTACTCATAAGTGGCCACGTTAGAAGCCACGTTAACCTAGTTAACGTGGACTCTAACGTGAGATCTAGGGGCACATTGGAACGCTAGTGACAATGTTGAATGTCACTAACGTTCTCGAAGGATGGCAAAGGCGACGTTAGAAGCCACGTTAACCTAGTTAATGTGGACTCTAACGTGAGCCCTAGGGGCACATTGGAACGTTAGTGACAATGTTGAATGTCACTAACGTTCTCGAAGGATGGCAAAGGCGACGTTAGAAGCCACGTTAACCTAGTTAACGTGAGCTTTAACGTGAAGCAAGAAGGGGCACACTGGGACGTTAGTGACAATGTTGAGTGTCACTAACGTTTTCGAAGGTTGACAAGGCAACGTTAAAAGCCACGTTAACCTAGTTAACGTGAGCTTTAACGTGAAGCAAGAAGGGGCACACTGGAACGTTAGTGACAATGTTAAGTGTCACTAACGTTCCCGAACTTGGACTTTCACTAAATGATTAACACTCCTTACGCCCTGAGCTTAAGTCTCTGCCCACTCCGCACTTTCTCTCTGCAAGTAAAGCCAAGCCCAAATAAAGAAAGGAACTGCTTCAAACTCAAGATCCAAAGGCCCAAGACTTGAAGAGTGAACTAGAAGATGAGAAAAGTAGTATATATAGGAGTAGCTTTGAATTGTAAAATAGTTCTCGAGGCTGAAGAACCACTCTCTATATTTTACTTTCTTTGCAATTCTAGTTTTATGATGTATTCTCCATCTTTGTTTTCATTTTCAAGAGCTATGAACAACTAAACCCCTTTCATTGGGTTAGGGAGCTCTGTTGTAATTTGATTGATCAATACTAATTTTCATTGTTCTTCTTCTATCTTTCCTCTTAATTTTAC
>NC_029794.2:31423681-31442399 GCF_000816755.2 Arachis ipaensis | reverse complement strand
ATTTACTTTTATGAGCAAATCCCCCATTTCCATTTACAATTCTGCAATTTATTTTCAGTCATTTACTTCCATCCCTTTAATTCTAGTTCCGCCATTTTATTTTCTGCAACTCTCAACCCAAATTCTGGATTCGCTCAACTAGAACATTCTTCTAATTAAAGTTGCTTGATCAATCAATCCCTGTGGGATTCTACCTCACTCTATTGTGAGTTCTTACTTGACGACAACTTCGGTACACTTGCCGAAGGGAGATTTGTTAAGAGACAAGTTTTCCCCGCATCAAGTTTATGGCGCCGTTGCCGGGGATTGATTGTGCATCAACAATGATTAGATTGGAAGATCACTAGATTGAGCATTTTATTTTGTGTATTTCATTTTCTGTTTGAGTGATTTACTTTTTGATTTAGCTAAACTTCTTCCCTTCCCATCTACTCTTTTGTTTTTCTTTGTTATTTTCAATTCTGTTTGCTAACCCACTAACTGTTTGATATATTGCATCACCCACAACTAACATCAATTCTGACACAAATACTGTCTGCACCTATTTTCTCTGCTTGTACTTGTTGGTTGTATGACAGGGAGAAGAAGCGGGGCTTCAACTTCCTTTGATTCTGAACCAGAGAGAACCTTCCTTAGACTAAGGAGGGAGGCAAAAGAAAAACGAGTAGTTGGTGCTGAAGAAGAGGAGGAACAGTTTGAGGAATACTTTGAACCAAACATGGAATAAAACATGGAAAATCATCATGAAGAAGAGACTCACAACCATGGCAGAGGAGGTGGAGCAAATCATGCTGGGGAGGATAGAAGAGTTTTGGGCTCTTACATTAATCCAAACCCAGGCAATTGTGGAAGTATCATCCAAAAACCAACAATCCATGTCAATAACTTTGAACTTAAACCACAGCTCATCACCCTTGTTCAGAACAACTGTTCGTTTGGAGGAGGTGTTCAAGAAGATCCCAACCAACATTTGACCACCTTCCTGAGAATATGTGACACAGTGAAATCTAATGGTGTTCATCCTGACGCCTATAGATTGCTCTTATTTCCCTTCTCACTCAGAGACAAGGCAGCCAAGTGGCTGGAATCCTTCCCAAAGGAGAGCTTGACAACTTGGGAGGATGTGGTGAAGAAATTCTTAGCAAGATTCTACCCTCCTCAATGAATCAATAGGCTGAGAGCTGAGGTTCAAACCTTCAGGCAACAGGATGGTGAGACTCTGTATGAAGCATGGGAGAGGTTCAAAGACTTAACAAGGAGGTGTCCACCTGACATGTTCAACGAATGGGTCTAGCTGCATATTTTCTATGAAGGGCTCTTTTATGAGTCAAAGAAGGTAGTAGACCATTCATCTGGAGGGTCCTTGAACAAGAAGAAGACCATTGAGGAAGCCATAGATGTTATTGAAACAGTAGCATAAAACGACTACTTCTATGCTTCCGAAAGAGGGAACACAAGAGGAGTGATGGAGCTAAACAATGTAGATGCTCTGTTGGCCCAAAACAAGCTCATTACCCAGCAGCTGGCTGACCTCACCAAGAAAATGGAGATGAACCAAGTAGCAGCAATCTCCACTTTATCAACAACACAAGAAGGAGTAAACCAAGAAGCAGAAGGGAGTCAGGAGCAAGCCAAATACATTGGAAATTCACCAAGGAAAAACTATGATCCATACTCCAAGACTTACAACCCTGGATGGAGAAATCACTCGAACTTTGGGTGGGGAAGTGAGCAAGATCAAAACCAAGACCAGAGACGTTACAACTCCAACAACAATGCAGCTCACCAACAATTCACCCAGAGGACATCTCAACACCCCCACAACAACACTTCTCCACATACTTATCAAAACCAAAACAGCACATCTGCTCCAAACCACTCATCAATTGATGACAGGCTCTCTAAGATTGAAGCCTTATTGGAAGGAATAAGCCAAGAGATTCAAGAAAATAAGGTGTTCAAAGAGGAGGTGCGAGCCAATATTAAGAACTAAGGAGAAACCATTAGGAAGCTGGAATTCTAGGTGGGATATTTAGCTGAGAAGATTCCCAAACCTACTGATAGCTTCCCAAGTGACACTGAGAAGAACCCTAAGGGAGAAGCAAAGAAAGTAAGATGGGAAGATTGCAAAATGGTCACTACAAGTGATCAAGAGATGGAAGACAAGCAAGGCAAAATGTGCAAACAACCTGAAGACAACTCAACAAAGAAGGAGGATAGAGATCACAAAGAACCAGAAATCTCACAACAAGAGCTGCTGAAGCTCTATGCACCATTCCCTCAACTACTCAATGGTGCTGTGGGAAAAAGAATATACTCAAGGTTCCTAGACTTGTTTGCATCTCTGCATGTGAACATACCATTCATCAAGGCAATTCAACAAATGCCTGCATTCATCAAGTATATGAAGGAACTTCTTCCCAGGAAAAGCTCACTCAAGGGAGGGCAGACTATAGTGATGAACAAGGAGTGTAGTGCCCTTATTCAACCTGAGTTGCCTACAAAAAGAAGAGACCCAGGAAGTTTTCATATACCTTGTGCCATAGGAGAAAACATGTTCGACAGAGCACTATGTGATTTAGGGGCCAGCATCAACTTACTGCCCTTATCTCTGGTGAAGAGACTGCAAATCAATGAGATAATGCCCACAGATGTCATTATCAAACTGGCTGACAAAACTCAAAAGAAAGCAATAGGAGTGGTGGAAAATGTGTTGCTAAAGGTTGGAAAGTACTTTCTCCCAACAGACTTTGTCATTCTGGACATGGAAGAGAGTCTCACTCACCCAATCATATTGGGAAGACCATTCCTAGCTACGGCCAGAGCACTTATCGATGTAGAGAAACGGGAGCTAATATTGAGAATTCATGATGAACAACTCAGCTTCAATGTCTTCAACTTCTCACAAGAAACAGATCAAGAGGACAAGGAACTAAGCACAAATGATAAGGAGACACTGAAGGAGGAGACAAGCACTGAAGCACAGCTAGTTCATTCTGAAACCCCCTCAATTGATAAACAAGGAAAACAGCAACTGCCACAGCTCAAAGAAAAATTGGAGGAACCCAAACCTCTAGAGGCAGGTGAAGACAGCATCACAACTCCTTGGAGAAAAGAGGTCACCAAGGGGAAGGCAACCTCAAAAGAAACAAAGAAGAAGGTACCAAGGAAATGGAGGAACAAGAAGATCCCTACGGAAGATTTCTCTCCAGGGGATAGAGTTGTCTCATCTTACTTCCCAGATATTCCTCCTAATCTTCCTACTGTGCCATCTCAATTACCCAAGGTCTTCACTATCAACAGAGTTCTTTCCCTGGAACATATGGATACAAGTCCACAGCAAGAGGGGAGGACTTTAAGCACTACCAACCACCATGATGAAAGAAAAATGTCAAGCTAGTGACGCTAAAGAAGCGCTTCATGGGAGGCAACCCATGTTTTATATGCTTTCAGATGATAATGAATAAGTCAATCTTTATGATTTCAACCCAAACTTGACAAACACTTGGTGAATTCTTTATCATGCAGTATATATTGAAGAACAAGTTTGGTGTTCAAAGCAAACCAAGATGCATGCTAGTCTTGGGAGCTTTGAACACAAAACTTTCATCACAGTGCTTCAAACTAAGTTTGGTGTCACCCCATGGTGCCACCAAAATGCATATAAGGAACCACCAATAGTTAGTTAGTTAGTTGAAATTCATAAACAAACAATCAAATCCTTTCTTTCAATTTATTCTAGCCGTAGAGTTTTAATTTTCTTATATATTAATTCCCTTATTTCAAATCTTTATAGGAAAGGAAAAGAAGCATAAAAAGGGGATTGATTGGACACTTAAATGGGGGAAATTTCGCCACTTAAAGAAGAGGGGCTACACACTTGTTCTAAAGAGGGAATACGTTGGAAAATATTGCCATGCAACATTGAAAAAAAGGACCCCTAGAAGACCAAGCAATCCCCATCATAAAGTGATGATCCTTGTCTTCTAGCCATGCATAACCCCAACCATCCATCAAGTGACCACTTCATCAATCTACACCCTCCATTCTCTCACAACTTCTCTGTATAAACAACCCTTGTCCATACCACCCTTCATTGTCATCACACACCTTCACCACTCTTCATTTCGGTATAATACACCCCCTATCCAATTATAAACATTCCTCCCCTCACTCTCCTCATTGCCATAAAACCCTAAACAACCAAAAGTCTCCACAACCTTACCACCTTCACATATTAAATCATCATCTATGGCATCTTCAAGTTCTAAGAGAAGGGAGGGTAAGGAACCCATGGAAGAACACCCATATGATGAGAAGAGATTTAGAAGCTTGCATCATGCATTGCAATACGGGTGGATGGTTGATAAGAAAATCATTTATGAGCTGGGATTTCAAGTTAAGAAGACTGAATGCCCCGAAATCACAGAAAAGGTAGAAAGGAGAAGATGGGAGCTCCTCACTGACCCGGTCACTAAGGTGAATGCAAATCTCATAAGAGAATTTTATGCAAATGCAGTCAGGTATGATAAGAAAGATGAGTCATATACAAGCTTTGTGAGAGGAACAATGGTGGATTTTGGTCCCATGAGTGTAATGAGGGCATTGAAGCTACGGTTTATACCATTTGAAGAAGAAAGTTACCACTCAAGATTCGACAACAACCCCAATTATGACCAGCTTTTACTAGACCTGTGTGTACCAGGAGCTGACTAGGAAAGGGGTGCAGGAAATAAACCATAGTTCATTAAGAGAATAGATCTCACTCCTGAAGCTAAGGGGTGGTTCGAGCTAGTGAGGAGGTCTATTCTCCCAGCTGCAAACAACTCGGAGGTGAATCTCGAGAGAGCAACAATGTTGCATTGTATACTCAAGGGAGGAGAAATCAAAGTTCATGAGATCATAGCTCAAGGAATTAGAAAGATGGCAGAGAAAAGCGACTAAAGAGGAACATTAGGTTACCCCAGTACTATTTACCGAATATGCAAGAAAGCTAGGGTGGTTTTTGAAGATGAGGACCCCGTTTGGATAAAGGAGGGCATTCCAATAACGGTCCGAAGGATGAATGCTGTAGCACTCCCCCTGCCTCAACGGAAGCAAAGAAAGAGGACAGCCCCTCCAGTAGTTGAAGGACAAGTCTTAGAGGGACAAGCACCACAGACCTTGGACATGCACCAATTACAGGAAGCCATTGATGGCTTATCTAGACAATATTTGGAAAGCCAAGGAGCACAGAAAGAGCTTCAACTACAGATGATGGGGCAGCAAGATGAGTGGCAAAGGCAAATGATGGAACAGCAACTAAGCCAAGGACAACAATGGGGAGAAGCATTCAACAGGATGGAACAAAGGCAAAACGAGCAACAAGAATCCACCCAGAGGCTAATCAACATCCAAGCACATCAAGGGGCACACATACATGAGATGCATCGAAGACAAATAGAACAGGCAGAACTATTGGACGAGCAAAGGGCATTCGCAGAAGGAGTTTACATGAGTCAAATAAGACATCAGATAAATACTCAAGCCAGGCTCGGCTACTTAGTGGGACAGTTGCCAATATTGCATCCAGGAATAGCCAAGTATGATGAAATGAAGGATGAATTAGCACGAAAGGAAAGACAAAGGGTGGAAGAGAGTCATGAGTCAGTGAGGAAGGCACTCGAGGATTGGAAGCAAGCAAGATTGGCACGGATGAGAGGAAATGCAAGAGAAAACTACACTCATGAGACTAAGTTAATAACAAGATCCTAAGAAGAGAAAAGGGAAAGAACAATGGAAGTGAAAAACAAAAGAAAAAAGAGTAAGCAATAAGGCTAGGCATCAATGGTTTTAAGCTTGAGGCAAGTGTCTATGCTGCTCCTGTGTGAGGGATCTACTTGGATGAATAAGCTCTTAGGGGTGCCTTATCACTTGGTAACTTGGGTTAACTAACTCGGGATTATCAGCTGAAAGTCCACTATCAAGAGTAACCTTCACTACAGAACACTTAGTAACCCAAAGAGGTGCTGGACACCAAGGTCTCAAGAAAAGATAATAAATAAACCAAATGCCTGTAGTGTGTATGTATGGGGGATAGGCTTGAGGGAGTAAGTCCTTAGGGGTGTCTCAACACCTAGCACCTTGAACCAACTGGTTCGGGAGTGTTGGCTGAAAGCTTATCTTAAAGAGTTGCCCCCTTACAGAGCACTTAGCCTAAATAACACAAACAACCCTTGTAATAACAATAAAAGGATCAATGAATAAAAGTCTCATGGGATATGAACAAAGTGGGTGTTTTAGGACAGGATAAAGGTCTGAAAGCCAGTAATGGAATGAACCTAAGTTGCTATGCATGAAACCACCATAAAATCAGTAATATGACTTCCACAAGGATGACTCATTCCTCTGGATATTCATTTCATCATTTTCTTGTTCCAGTACTTGCTTAGGGACAAGCAAGCTTTAAGTTTGGTGTTGTGATGCCAGGGCATTTTGGCCAGTTTCACTAACATTTTCTTTACTGTTTTTAGGTTAGTTTCATGCATTTCTTTAGGAAATAAGCTACTAAATGATTAACACTCCTTACGTCCTGAGCTTAAGTCTCTGCCCACTCCGCAGTTTTTCTCTGCAAGTAAAGCCAAGCCCAAATGAAGAAAAGAACTGCTTCAAACTCAAGATCCAAAGGCCCAAGACTTGAAGAGTGAACTAGAAGATGAGAAGAGTAGTATATATAGGAGTAGCTTTGAATTGTAAAATAGTTCTGGAGGCTGAAGAACCACTCTCTATATTTTACTTTCTTTGCAATTCTAGTTTTATGATGTATTCTCCATCTTTGTTTTCATTTTCAAGAGCTATGAACAACTAAACCCCTTTCATTGGGTTAGGGAGCTCTGTTGTAATTTGATGGATCAATACTAATTTTCATTGTTCTTCTTCTATCTTTCCTCTTGATTTTACTTGAAAGCTTTCGATCTTCATCCAATTGAGTAGTTATCTTGGAAGAGAAGCTACTCAAACTTGGATGTCTTTTGAACCTTGGAAGAGGAATGAAGAGATCAAGCTAGAAATGCTTTCTCATGCTGGACCAAATTGGGTTTGGATGGGTATGTGACTGTAACCCTCTCAATACTTGGTTTGGGAAATGCATGTGGTATAATCAGTGACCATACTTCATCTCTTCTCATGAGCAATTGACCAAGGAATTGGCTATTGATCAAGATTTGAGAGATTGAATTGCAAGGAATTGCAATTCAATCACTTAAGATTGCCAAGGAGATCAATGAGTGCATTGATTGAGGAAGAGATGAAAATGAACTTGATCCGGAGAATTGCAACATCTCCTAAGCCCAATGAACTCCCCATCTCTAATCTTACACATTCTCTTTAATTTCTGCCATTTACTTTTATGAGCAAATCCCCCATTCCCATTTACAATTCTGCAATTTATTTTCAGTCATTTACTTCCAGTCCTTTAATTCTAGCATTTACTTTTCTGTTATTTACATTCCCGCCATTTTATTTTCTGCAACTCTCAACCCAAATTCTTTATTCGCTCAACTAGAACATTCTTCTAATTAAAGTTGCTTGATCAATCAATCCCTGTGGGATTCGACCTCACTCTATTGTGAGTTTTTACTTGACGACAACTTCGGTATACTTGCCGAAGGGAGATTTGTTGAAAGACAAGTTTTTCCCGCATCAAGTAGTAGTTTTCTCTCTCCGATTCCAAACTAAAACTAAAACTGCGTAAAAGTGAATGTGTCTTGAGTCTCTGCTTGTTATCTCCTTTATTTCTTGTGTTCCTTCCATTTTTGCAAGCTTCCTCTCCATCCTCTAAGCTATTCCTGCCCTATGTAGCCTGAAAACACTTAACATATAGATCACGGCATCGAATGGTATAAAAGGGAATTAAAAATACACAATTTAAAGGCTTAGGAAGCAAGTTTTCAACCATAGAATAAAATTAGGAAGGATTTTTAAAATCATGCAAATTGTATGAATAAGTGTGCAAAGACTTGATAAAAACCACTCAATTTAGCACAAGATAAACCATAAAATAGTGGTTTATCAATCTCCCCACACTTATACATTAGCATGTCCTCAAGGAGATCAAAAGAATAAATGGGGAAAAGTAAGACTCATGCAATGCAACCTATATATGAATGCAATTATATGTTAAAATGTTTTTGCTTGCTTGGTTAAAAGTAAACAAGTTCTCCAAGACAAACATAAATCAGATTCCACTAATTCAAATCACACAATAAAAGACAAGTAAACTTGTAGGAAGATAGCTCATGAAAGCAGGGAACATAGAATCAAGCATTGAACTCTCACTGGAAGTGTATATGCACTCTAATCGCTCAAGTGTCTAGGGTTAATCCACTCTACTCTTCTCTAGTCATGCTTTCTAAAACTTTGTTCTTCATCTAACCAATCAACAAATATTTAATGTACAAATGCAAACATCATGAGGTCTTTTTCAAGGTTGTAATGGGGCTAAGGTGAGGGTGAGGATATATGTATGGCCAAGTGAGCTATAATATGAATCTTTGACTAACCTAAGTTCTCACCTAACATAAACACACTCTATATAATTCTAAAATCATGCCTAGCTACCCATAATCTCACTTTTGTATATTTCACATACTCATGTATCATATTTTCTTTAATTTCACCACATATGCATTGATCTTTTATTAAACTTAACATTGGGATAATTTTGTCTCCTATTTATTTATTTATTTATTTATATTGTAATATTAATTTTTTTTTATGAACATGAAAGCAAACATAACATATCAATGCATATGATTTTTCTGGTTTCACATGAGTATGCACCCAAATTCCCAATATTTTTGTTTATAAAACATAACACTTTTTCATCAACCCAAGTTCCCACAATTCCCCACACTTAGTTGACACACAATCTCTATCTTAAGCTAACCAAAGATTCAAATGGGATAATTAATTATTTTTTGCTTAAGGCTAGTGATGTGGTAATATAAAAAATAAATGGGGATTAAAAGGCTCAAAGTGGCAAACAAGGGTAATTGAAATGGTAGGCTATTTGGGATAAGTGAGCTAATAACAATTAATGGCATCAATCATATGTATGCATGCAAAGACACTAAACAATGGACATATAGAATGGAACAAACCATAGATTGCAATCATAGAGAAGAAAACACACAAGAATAAAAATCATGGTTAAATAATGTAACCATATAATTAAGCTCAAAATCTCACAGGTTGTGTGTTCTTAGCTCAAAAACCATGTTCCAAATTATAATCCTCAAACAAGTTTAACACAAAATTTTTAATTTGAATTAGTGAAATATTATAAAATAGGGTCTTGAAAAGAAACTCATTACTTCAACCAAGCAAAACATACGTGCAAGCAGTTATTATTATGCAATCTATCCTATCTAACAAAAGAAAAACTAAAATGTTGGTGTTAAGAGAGAGAGAGAGATTACCTCCAGAAGTCAGGGACTGACTTCCCCACACTTAAGGCTTGGCATGGTCTTTCGTGCCATCAGTAAGGAGCAAGGTAGGACTAGAAGCATCACCTCTGCTGTCTGGCTCGTCATGGCTCCCTGTGCTACTAGGTGAAGGGGAGTCCGGGGTGTCTTTCTATTTCGGAGGTGGGTGAGGACCAACAATGAGCTCCTTCAGATAGTTGTATCAGCGCTTGTTGCGGTGCTCTGATTGCGCCATCCGCCAGTCTTGCCGGTCGAACCTCTCAAGGATCTAAAGGAACATCTGATAGATGGATGATGCTTGTGGTCTGAATGATGGTGGAGAAGAAGAAGGAGGAGTGTCCAAAGATAGGCCGAGAGGCCGGCTCACAGAAGGAACTGGGGGTCTGATTTATTTCCCATTTGGGACATACTGATCGGCCCTAGGGATTATGACCTTTCTGTCTCCAGCCCGATAGGAAACACCTACTGTAGAGACTAAATTTGAAACCAATGTGGGGAAAGGCAAGTTACTCGCAATCTGTATGTGTCCCATTGCCTGCCGGATGAGTCGGGGCAGGTTGAGAGGTTGCTCTGTCAGGATGCACCAGATGAGAACAGCCATGTCCGCTGTGAAGGTGGACTCGTGAGTGCTCAGAAAGATATAGTGGGACATAATCTCTGCCCACACGCGAGCCTCTAAGGTAAGTGATTGGGCTGAGATGCTCTTGGGTTTTGACCGATGCTGCCCATAGATCCAGGTGCTGCCAGGTTGGGCTATAACTCCAAGGACGCTATCCCAGTCGAACTGATAAATTTGGCACTTAAGCTGGGCCTCTTGATAAGCATCCAATCCCTCTGGGCTAGGTGCAAGCTCTAGTACTCTCTGTATGGCACCCTCGGAGATAGGGACTTGCTGCTGACGAACATAGACAGTCTGCAGGGTAGGCGAGTAGAAGTTGGAGTAGAATTCAACTACCCATGATAGGTTGGCCTCCCGCGGCTGCCTCCTCAAAAATCCCCACTGTCTCCTCTCGATGCGAGGCTGGTGCACGAAATCGTGATTGTTCATTCCTTGGTAACGGTGCCAAAAACTTAATACACACGTTCATAATCTTAATTCTTTGTCACAACTTTGCACAACTAACCAGCAAGTGCACTGGGTCGTCCAAGTAATAAACCTTACGTGAGTAAGGGTCGATCCTACGGAGATTGTCGGCTTGAAGCAATCTATGGTCACCTTGTAAATCTTAGTTAGGTAGATTCAAATGGTTATAAAGTTTTAATAATTAAAAGATAAATAAAACGTAAAACAGGATAGAGATACTTATGTAATTCATTGGTTAGAATTTCAGATAAGCGTATGGAGATGCTTAATTCCTTCTGAATCTTTGCTTTCCAACTGCCTTCATCCAATCCTTCATACTCCTTTCTATGGCAAGCTGTATGTTGGGCATCACCGTTGTCAATGGCTATATCCCGTCCTCTCAGTGAAAATGGTCCAAATGCGCTGTCATCGCACGGCTAATCATCTGTCGGTTCTCGATCATACTGGAATATGATTCAGTAATCCTTTTGCGTCTGTCACTTCGCCCAGCACTCGCGAGTTTGAAGCTCGTCACAGCCATCCCTTCCCAGATCCTACTCGGAATACCACAGACAAAGTTTAGACTTTCCGGATCTCAAGAATAGCTGCCAATAATTCTAGCCTATACCACGAAGACTCTGATCGTAGATCAGGAGGCTAAGAGATATGCATTCAAGCTTGTTTGCATGTAGAACAGAAGTGTTTGTCAGGCACGCGTTCATAAGTGAGAATGATGATGAGCGTCACATAATCATCACATTCATCATGTTCTTGTGTGTGAATGAATATCTTAGAGAAGAAATAGGCTTGAATTGAATAGAAAAACAATAGTACTTTGCATTAATTCATGAGGAACAGCAGAGCTCCACACCTTAATCTTTGGTGTGTAGAAACTCTACCGTTGAAAATACATAAGAACAAGGTCCAGGCATGGCCGAATGGCCAGCCCCCTAAACGTGATCAAGAGATCAAAAGTGATACAAGGATAGTCTCAAAAATGATCTAAAGATTCTTAACACGATAGTAAAAAGTTCTATTTATACTAAACTAGTTACTAGGGTTACAAAAATAAGTAAATGATGCAGAAATCCACTTCCGGGCCCACTTGGTATGTGCTTGGGCTGAGCATTGAAGCTTTCACGTGTAGAGGTCTTCCTTGCAGTTAAATGCCAGTTTGTAACTTGTTTCTGGCATTTAACTCTGCTTTGCAACCTGTTTCTGGCGTTTAACGCCAGAATAGGGCAGAAAGCTGGCGTTGAATGCCAGTTTGCGTCATCTAAACTCGAGCAAAGTATAAACTATTATATATTTCTGGAAATCCCTGGATGTCTACTTTCCAACGCAATTGAGAGCGCGCCATTTGGACTTCTGTAGCTCCAGAAAATCCACGTTGAGTGCAGGGAAGTCAGAATCCAACAGCATCTGCAGTCCTTCTTCAGCCTCTGAATCAGGTTTTTGCTCAAGTCCCTCAATTTCAGCCAGAAATTACCTGAAATCGGAGAAAAACACATAAACTCATAGTAAAGTCTAGAAATGTGATTTTTATTTAAAACCTAATAAAAATATATTAAAAACTAACTAAATCATACTAAAAACTATGTAAAAACAATGCCAAAAAGCGTATAAATTATCCGCTCATCACAACACCAAACTTAAATTGTTGCTTGTCCCCAAGCAACTGAAAATAAAATAGGATAAAAAGAAGAGAATATACTATAAACTCCAAAATATCAATGAAACTTAGCTCCAATTAAATGAGCGGGACTAGTAGCTTTTTGCCTCTGAACAATTTTGGCATCTCACTTTATCCCTTGAAGTTCAGAATTATTGGCATCTATAGGAACTCAGAATTCAGATAGTGTTATTAATTCTCCTAGTCCAGTATATTGATTCTTGAACACATCTACTTTATGAGTCTTGGCCATGGCCCTAAGCACTTTGTTTTCCAGTATTACCACCGGATACATAAATACCACAGACACATAATTGGGTGAACCTTTTCAAATTGTGACTCAGCTTTGCTAGAGTCCCCAATTAGAGGTGTCCAAGGTTCCTAAGCACACTCTGTTTTTACTTTGGACCTCGACTTTAACCGCTCAGTCTCAAGCTTTTAACTTGACACCTTCACGCCACAAGCAGAGGGTTAGGGACAGCTTGGTTTAGACACTTAAGCCAGGATTTTATTCCTTTGGGCCCTCCTATCCACTGATGCTCAAAGCCTTGGATCATTTTTGTCCTTGCCTTTTGGTTTTAAGGGCTATTGGCTTTTTGCTCTTGCCTTTTGGTTTAAAGAGCTTTTGGCTTTTTCTGCTTGCTTTTTCTTTCTCTTTCTCTTTTTTTTTTCTTTTTTTTCGCCATTTTTCTTTTCTTTTTTTTGCAAGCTATTGTATTCACTGCTTTTTCTTGCTTCAAGAATCAATTTTATGATTTTTCAGATTATCAATAACATTTCTCCTTTTCATCATTCTTTCAAGAGCCAACATATTTAACATTCATAAACAACAAATTCAAAAGACATATGCACTGTTCAAGCATTCATTCAGAAAATAAAACGTATTGTCACCACATCAAAATAATTAAACTAATTTCAAGGATGAATTCAAAATTCATGTACTTCTTGTTCTTTTGTAATTAAAACATTTTTCATTTAAGAAAGGGGATGGATTCATAGGATATTCATAGCTTTAAGACATAGACACTTAAATTCTAATGATCATGTAATAAAGACACAAACATAAATAAATCATAAGGCTCAAAAACCGAAAAATAGGAAAATAAGAACAAGGAGATTAAGGAACGGGTCCACCTTAGTGAGCGTGGCGTCTTCCTCTTCTTGAAGAACCAATAGTGCTTTTGAGCTCCTCTATGTCTCTTCCTTGTCTTTGTTGCTCCTCCCTCATAGCTCTTTGATCTTCTCTAATCTCATGGAGAATGATGGAGTGCTCTTGGTGTTCCATCCTTAGTTATCCCATGTTGGAACTTAATTCTCCTAGGGAGGTGTTGATTTGCTCCCAATAGTTCTGTGGAGGGAAGTGCATCCCTTGAGGCATCTCAGGGATTTTATGGTGAGGAATTTCCTCATGCTCTTATTGAGGTCCATGATCTCTTGTTTGCTCTGTCCTTTTCTTAGTGATGGGCTTGTCCTCATCAATGAGGATGTCTCCCTCTATGTCAATTCCAGCCGAATCGCAGAGGTGGCAAATGAGGTGAGAAAAGGCTAACCTTACCAAAGTGGAGGACTTGTCAGCCACCTTGTAGAGTTCTTGAGGTATAATCTCATGAACTTTCACTTCCTCTCCAATCATGATACTATGGATCATGATGGCCCGATCTACAGTAACTTCAGACCGGTTGCTAGTAGGAATAATTGAGCGTTGGATAAATTCTAACCATCCTCTAGCTACAGGCTTAAGGTCCGGTCTTCTCAATTGAACCGGCTTGCCTCTTGAGTTAACTTTCCATTGAGCTCCTTCCACACATATGTCAATGAGGACTTGGTCCAACCTTTGATCAAAGTTGACCCTTCTAGTGTAGGGGCGTGTGTTTTCTTGCATCATTGGCAAGTTGAACGCCAGCCTTACATTTTCCGAACTGAAATCTAAGTATTTCCCCCGAACCATGGTAAGCCAATTCTTTGGATTCGGGTTCATACTTTGATCATGGTTCCTAGTGATCCATGCGTTTGCATAGAACTCTTGAACCATTAAGATCCCGACTTGTTGAATAGGATTAGAGAGAACTTCTCATCCTCTTCTTCTAATCTCTTATCGGATCTCCGGATATTCGCTCTTTTTGAGCTTAAAAGGGACCTCAGGGATCACCTTTTTCTTGGCCACAACCTCATAGAAGTGGTCTTGATGGACCCTTGAGATGAATCTCTCCATCTCCCATGACTCAGAGGTGGAAGCAATTGCCTTCCCTTTCCTCTTTCTTGAGGTTTCTCTGGCCTTAGGTGCCATTAATAGTTAAGAAAAAACACAAAGCAATGCTTTTACCACACCAAACTTAAAAGTTTTGCTCGTCCTCGAGCAAAAGAAGAAAGGAAGTAGTAGAAGAAGAAGAAAATGGAGGAGATGGAGGGAGAAGGTATATTCAGCCAAGGGGAGGAGTGGTGGTTGTAATGTGTGAAAATGGAGTAGTGTTGAGGGGTATATATAGGGGTGGGGAGAAGGGTAGGTTTTGGCCATTAGGGTTGGGTTTGGAAGGAAAAAGAATTTGAATTTTGGAGGTAGTGGGGTTTCTGGGGAAGAGTGGATGGATGTGAGTGGTTAAGGGTATTTGGAGAAGAGGTATAGAGGTGATTGGTGAAGGGTATTTAGGGAAGAGAGTTATGAAAAGGTGTGAAGAGGAGAGAAGAAGAGGTGGGGTAGGTAGGGATCCTGTGGGGTCCACAGATCCAGTGGGTTAAGGACTTAGCATCCCTGTTCCAATTAGGCATGCAAAACACCCTTAGAATGCATGTCTGGCGTTAAACGCCAGCTTGCTGCTTGTTTCTGGCGTTTAACGCCAATTCCATGCTCTGTTCTGGCGTTAAACGCCAGTCTGGTGCTTGTTTCTGGCGTTTAACGCCAGCTTGATGCTTTTTTCTGGCGTTAAACGCCAGTTTGATGCTTCTTACTGGCGTTTAAATGCCAGTAAGCTCTTCCTCCAGGGTGAGCTATTTTTAATGCTGTTTTTCATTCTGTTTTTGATTCTTCAGTTATTTTTGTGACTTTACATGATCATCAACCTAAGGAAAGTATAGAATAGCAATGGAAAATAAATAGATATAATTAAATAACATTGGGTTGCCTCCCAACAAGTGCTTCTTTAAAGTCAATAGCTTGACAGTGAGCTCTCATGGAGCCTCACAGATGTTCAGAGCATTGTTGGGACCTCCCAACACCAAACTTAGAGTTTGAATGTGGGGGTTCAACACCAAACTTAGAGTTTGGTTGTGGCCTCCCAACACCAAACTTAGAGTTTGACTGTGGGGGCTTTGGTTGACTCTGCACTGAGAGAAGCTTTTTATGCTTCCTCTCCATGGTTACAGAAGGAGATCCTTGAGTTTTAAACACAAGGTTGTCCTCATTCAGTTGAAGGACCAACTCTCCTCTGTCCACATCAATCACAGCTTTTGCTGTGGCTAGGAAGGGTCTTCCAAGGATGATGGATTCATCCTCATCCTTCCCAGTGTCTAGGATTATAAAATCAGCAGGGATGTAAAGACCTTCAACCTTTACTAACAAGTCCTCTACTAATCCATAAGCCTGTTTCATTGATTTGTCTGCCATCTCTAGTGAGATTCTTGCAGCTTGTACCTCAAAGATTCCCAGTTTCTCCATTACAGAGAGTGGCATGAGGTTTATCCCTGATCCAAGGTCACACAGAGCCTTCTCAAAGGTCATGGTGCCTATGGTACAAGGTATGAAGAACTTTTCGGGATCCGATTTCTTCTGAGGCAATGTCTGCCTTATCAATTCACTGAGTTCATTGGTGAACAAGGGGGGTTCATCCTCCCAAGTATCATTACCAAATAAACTGGCATTCAACTTCATGATGGCTCTTAGATATTTAGCAACCTGCTCTTCACTGATGTCTTCATCCTCTTCAGAGGAAGAATAGTCATCAGAGCTTATGAATGGTAAAAGGAGGTTCAATGGAATCTCTATGGTCTCTAGATGAGCCTCAGATTCCTTTGGTTCCTCAAAGGGAAACTCCTTATTGGTCAGTGAACGTCCCAGGAGGTCTTCCTCACTAGGATTCACGTCCTTCTCCTCCTCTTTGGGTTCGGCCACACCAAGTAAGGTTATGGCCTTGCACTCTCTTTTTGGATTCTCTTCTGTATTGCTTGGGAGAGTACTAGGAGGAGTTTCAGTGACTCTTTTACTCAGCTGGCCCACTTGTGCCTCCAAATTTCTAATGCAGGACCTTGTTTCATTCATGAAACTTAGAGTGGCCTTAGATAGATCAGAGATTATATTTGCTAAGCTAGATGGATTCTTCTTAGAATTCTCTGTCTGTTGCTGAGTAGATGATGGAAAAGGCTTGCTATTGCTAAACCTGTTTCTTCCACCATTATAAAAGCCTTGTTGAGGCTTTTGTCGATCCTTCCATTTGAAATTTGGATGATTTCTCCATGAGGGATTATAGGTGTTTCCATAGGGTTCACCCATGTAATTCACCTCTGTTATTGCAGGGTTCTCAGGATCATAAGCTTCTTCTTCAGAAGATGCCTCTTTAGTACTGTTGGATGCGGTTTGCAATCCATTCAGACTCTGAGAAATCATATTGACTTGTTGAGTCAATATTTTATTTTGACCCAATATGGCATTCAGAGTATCAATTTCAAGAACTCCCTTCCTCTGAGGCGTCACATTACTCACAGGATTCCTTTCAGAAGTGTACATGAACTGGTTATTTGCAACCATGTCAATGAGTTCCTGAGCTTCTGCAGGCGTTTTCTTTAGGTGAATGGATCCACCTGCAGAATGGTCCAATGACATCTTAGATAATTTAGACAGACTATCATAGAATATATCCAGGATGGTCCATTCTGAAAGCATGTCAGAAGGACACTTTTTGGTCAGTTGCTTATATCTCTCCCAAGCTTCATAGAGAGATTCACCTTCTTTCTGTTTGAAGGTTTGAACATCTACTCTAAGTTTGCTAAGCTTTTGAGGAGGAAAAAACTTGGCTAAGAAAGCCGTGACCAGCTTATCCCAAGAGTTCAGGCTATCTTTAGGTTGAGAGTTCAACTATATTCTAGCTTTGTCTCTTATAGCAAACAGGAAAAGCATAAGCCTGTAGACCTCGGGATCAACCCCATTGGTCTTAACAGTATCACAGATCTGCAAGAATTCAGTTAAGAACTGAAAAGGATCTTCTGATGGAAGTCCATGAAACTTACAATTCTGTTGCATCAGAGAAACTAATTGAGGCTTTAGCTTAATATTTTATTTTAACCCAATATGGCATTCAGAGTATCAATTTCAAGAACTCCCTTCCTCTGAGGTGTCCCATTACTCACAGGATTCCTTTCAGAAGTGTACATGAACTGGTTATTTGCAACCATGTCAATGAGTTCCTGAGCTTCTGCAGGCGTTTTCTTTAGGTGAATGGATCCACCTGCAGAATGGTCTAATGACATCTTAGATAATTTAGACAGACCATCATAGAATATATCCAGGATGGTCCATTCTGAAAGCATGTCAGAAGGACACTTTTTGGTCAGTTGCTTGTATCTCTCCCAAGCTTCATAGAGGGATTCACTTTCTTTCTGTTTGAAGGTTTGAACATCCACTCTAAGCTTGCTAAGCTTTTGAGGAGGAAAGAACTTGGCTAAGAAAGCCGTGACCAGCTTATCCCAAGAGTTCAGGCTATCTTTAGGTTGAGAGTCCAACCATATTCTAGCTCTGTCTCTTACAGCAAACAGGAAAAGCATAAGCCTGTAGACCTCGGGATCAACCCCATTGGTCTTAACAGTATCACAAATCTGCAAGAATTCAGTTAAGAACTGAAAAGGATCTTCTGATGGAAGTCCATGAAACTTACAATTCTGTTGCATCAAAGAAACTAATTGAGGCTTTAGCTCAAAATTGTTTGCTCCAATGGCAGGAATTGAGATGCTTCTTCCATGCAAGTTGGAATTTGGTACAGTAAAGTCACCAAGCATCTTCCTTGCACCTCCACCATTGTTATTATTTTCGGCCATGTCTCCTTCTTTTTCAAAAATTTCTGTCAGATTTTCTCCAGAGAGTTGTATTTTTGTTTTGTTTTTAATTTAAAATTAAAGTTAAAATTCGAAAATTTTAAGAAGAAAAATGAAATGAAATTAAATTAAAATTTAAAAACAATTAGTTAATTAAAAAGAAATTTGAAAAAGAGGTTAGTGATTTTAAAAAATTTTTAGAGTCCTTTCAGGTTCAGGATCAGCCTCAACAAGAATGTTCTTATCCTTGTGCCTGCTCATATGAAAAAAAAAGAAAACAGAAAAGAAAATATGGAATCCTCTATGTCACAATATAGAGATTCCTTATATGAGTATAAGAAGAGAAGGATGGAAGAAAGAAAAAATAAGAATTCGAACACAGAGGAGAAGAGTTGATTCGAATTTTTGAGTAGAAGAGAAGTGTTAGTAAATAAATAAATAATTAGAGGGAGATGAGAGATGGAAGAATTCGAAAATAAAATAAAATAAAAATATTTTTGT
>NC_029794.2:31407073-31423551 GCF_000816755.2 Arachis ipaensis | reverse complement strand
GAAGTTAGAAAAGATTTTGAAATTGATTTTGAAAAAGATGTGATTGAAATTTATTTTGAAAAAGATTTGAAAAAGAAATTTAAAAAGATTTGATTTTGAAAATTAAAGTTGATTACTTGACTAACAAGAAACAAAAAGATATGATTTTAAAATTTAAAGCTTGAACCTTTCTTACTAGGCAAGTAACAAACTTAAAATTTTTGAATCAGTCACATTAATTGTTAGCATTAATTTTGAAAATATGAAATAGAAATAAGAAAAAGATTTTGAAAATAAATTTTGAAGATTTTGAAATTATGAAAGAAAAAATGAAAAAGATTTGATTTTTGAAAAAGATTTGAAAAAGATAGAATTTTTAAATTGAAAATTTGATTTGACTCATAAGAAACAACTAAATTTTAAAAAATTTTGAAAAAGTCAACTAAAATTTTCGAAAATTTATGAGTGAATAAGGGAAAGATATTTTTTTATTTTTGAATTTTTAATGAAGAAAGAGAAAAACAACAAAAAGACTCAAAACATGAAAATTATGAATCAAAACACATGATGCATGCAAGAACACCTTGAATGTCAAGATGAACATCAAGAACACTTTGAATGTTAAGATGAACACCAAGAACTTATTTTTGAAAATTTTTAAGAAAAGAAAAACACGCAAGACACCAAACATAGAAATTTTCAAACTTTAGACACTAACAAATTGAAAATGCATATGAAAAATAAGAAAAGACACCAAACAAGAAAAATTTAAAGATCAAACAAAGAAATTCATCAAGAACAACTTGAAGATCATGAAGAACATCATGCATGAGTTTTCAAAAATTTTAAGAAAAATTAAAAATATGCAATTGACACCAAACTTAAAAATTGACACAAGACTCAAACAAGAAACATCAACAAAATTTTTTTTTTGGTTTTTATGATTTTATTAAATTTTTTTGTAATTTTTCGAAAATTAATTGGAAAAAGAAAAATAAGGATTTCAAAAATTTTTAATAAGAATTCCAGGGATCATGCAATGTCAGTCTAAAGCTCCGGCCCAAAAATTAGACATGGATTAATAGCCAGCCAAGCTTTTCATGAAAGCTTCGGTCCAAAACACTAGACATGGCCAATGGCCAGCCAAACTTCAGCATACATAGTTCAAGCATGTGAAGAGGAAGCCTCAGTCCAAAAGAAATTAGACATGGCTTTACAGCCAGCTAGGCTTCAACATGTTATCTTGAAACTCTAGAATTCATTCTTAAAAATTCTGAAGCCATAGAATAATTTATATTATAATTTTTTTTTGAAAATAAAAATAAAAATAATAAAAACAAAATGCTTAAAATTAAAATAAAATTTACCTAATCTGAGCAACAAGATGAACCGTCAGTTGTCCAAACTCGAACAATCCCCAGCAACGGCGCCAAAAACTTGGTGCATGAAATCGTGATTGTTCATTCCTTGGTAACGGCGCCAAAACTTAATACGCACGTTCATAATCTTAATTCTTTGTCATAACTTCGCACAACTAACCAGCAAGTGCACTGGGTCGTCCAAGTAATAAACCTTACGTGAGTAAGGGTCGATCCCACGGAGATTGTCGGCTTGAAGCAATCTATGGTCACCTTGTAAATCTCAGTCAGGCGGATTCAAATGGTTATAGAGTATTAATAATTAAAAGATAAATAAAACATAAAATAGGATAGAGATACTTATGTAATTCATTGGTGAGAATTTCAGATAAGCGTATGGAGATGCTTAGTTCCTTCTGAATCTCTGCTTTCCTACTGCCTTCATCCAATCCTTCATACTCCTTTCTATGGCAAGCTGTATGTTGGGCATCACCGTTGTCAATGGCTACATCCCATCCTCTCAGTGAAAATGGTCCAAATGTGCTGTCACCGCACGGCTAATCATCTGTCGGTTTTCGATCATACTGGAATAGGATTCAGTAATCCTTTTGCGTCTGTCACTTCACCCAGCACTCGCGAGTTTGAAGCTCGTCACAGCCATCCCTTCCCAAATCCTACTCGGAATACCACAGATAAGGTTTAGACTTTCCGAATCTTAAGAATAGCCGCCAATAATTCTAGCCTATACCACGAAGACTCTGATCGTAGATCAGGAGGCTAAGAGATATGCATTCAAGCTTGTTTGCATGTAGAACGGAAGTGTTTGTCAGGCACGCGTTCATAAGTGAGAATGATGATGAGCATCACATAATCATCACATTCATCATGTTCTTGTGTGCGAATGAATATCTTAGAGAAGAAATAGGCTTGAATTGAATAGAAAAACAATAGTACTTTGTATTAGTTCATGAGGAACAGCAGAGCTCCACACCTTAATCTATGGTGTGTAGAAACTCTACCGTTGAAAATACATAAGAACAAGGTCTAGGAATCGCCGAATGGCCAGCCCCCTAAACGTGATTAAGAGATCAAAAGTGATACAAGGATAGTCTCAAAAATGATCCAAAGATTCTTAACACGATAGTAAAAAGTTCTATTTATACTAAACTAGTTACTAAGGTTAAAGAAATAAGTAAATGATGCAGAAATCTACTTCCGGGCCCACTTGGTGTGTGCTTGGGCTAAGCATTGAAGCTTTCATGTGTAGAGGTCTTCCTTGGAGTTAAACACCAATTTGTAACTTGTTTCTGGCATTTAACTCTGCTTTGCAACCTGTTTCTGGCGTTTAACGCCAGAATAGGGCAGAAAGCTGGCGTTGAACGCCAGTTTGCGTTATCTAAACTTGGGAAAAGTATGGACTATTATATATTTCTGGAAAGCCCTGAATGTCTACTTTCCAACCCAATTGAGATCGTGCCATTTGGCCTCTTGTAGCTCCAGAAAATCCACTTTGAGTGCAGGGAGGTCAGAATCCAACAGCATCTGCAGTCCTTCTTCAGCCTCTGAATCTGATTTTTGCTCAAGTCCCTCAATTTCAGCCAAAAATTATCTGAAATCACATAAAAACACACAAAATCATAGTAAAGTCCAGAAATGTGATTTTTATTTAAAAACTAATAAAAATATATTAAAAACTAACTAAATCATACTAAAAACTATGTAAAAACAATGCCAAAAAGCGTATAAATTATCCGCTCATCAGAGGCTCCACAAAATCAACAAAATGGGTAGGGGAGTAGATGTTCATTATTATATTTCCTCTCAGCTAGGATGGGAAACATCTTCTTGCAATAACGGTTAGTGAACCGTGTGGAGTCCCGTGCGGGAAAGGCTTTCTCTGCTTCATCAACTTTAATGATCCTCTTTACCCGCTTTGTTGGCGGCTTGACGCTGGTAGATGGTGGCGCCTTAGTCGGAGTTCTCTTGGTTCCTCTCTTTGTCGGTAGCTTTTCAGAAGTCTTCTCTTTTCTTCTTTTAGTGGCCATCCTAAAGAAGGAAGAAAGAGAATTAAATTCAAATATAGAGTACTAACAATCGGAAGGAGGGAAATCCAAGTAATAATGAATGCCAAAGTAATAATGATGTCCTTGATGAGACGCAGAAGCTGGTGAATTAAAAATTATTAAAATGGTTACGTTGCAAGTATAGTTCTTAACTCACCGAAAATCTGCCTATCAATTTAGAAATATGTCACAGAGAATTAAATTAAAAATTACTGGGAGTTTTAAGTCCCAGGTCGTCTCCAACGAGTTGTAGAAAAGTGTGCTATCTTATTAATCAGATGTTCCAAGAAGTTGAGCTAAGTAAATTGGGATGTAAATTGAGGAAAGTTAAATAATATGAATAAAAGCCTTGACTGGGAGTTGATTGGTTGGAATTTCTATTATTGGTGGAGTGATTGTAAGATTAATTTATAATTAATGGTTGTTCTGTTTGGTTATCCTTTACTAAGTAAGGGAAAGTCAAACAAGCTGGAATGCCAGATCTGTTCACAAGTTGCAACCCACGTAGTTCAAAGGGATTGGCGTTGGTGACAGGATAGCAATCCAACATTTAACCCAATTACAAATTTTTCTTTCAATCCTTCCAATTAAAGAATTCCTTTTAATCACCTCCCCATCAAGTAAGGGAACTACTCACGCATTGTAAATAAAAAATCCATAGCCCATGAAAGGGAATTAAAAGAAGACATGATTATTGGAATTGAAATTGAATTAAAAAGAAATAATCCTTGCATTAATTAATCATAAAAGTATTCAAATAACAAAATTGAACAAAACAAGGAACATGGAAGAATGAAATCAAGTTAAGAAAACAAACTAGAATGATGAAGTCTTGATGAGGAAATAACTCTTCTCAATGTTCCAATTCTAAGACCAATTGAAAATTAAAATTCTAAAACCTAGAGAGAAAAAACTAAGAGAGTAAAACTAGATCTAAAAAACTGTTTCTAATGAATGTGTTATTTGTTTCTGCATGTTCTCTGACTCTAGTCTGTTGTTCCGGGCCAAAAATTGGGTCGAAATAGGGTCCAAAATCGCCTCAACGAATTCTGCAGATTATGCAGAACGCACATGTCACGCGATCGCGTCATCCATGCGGACGCGTCATTCGCGCTTTTCCTCGCCACGCGTTCGCGTCGTCCACGCTACCGCGTCCCCAGAGCTTTTCCAATCCGCGCGGCCGCGTGAGCCATGCGGCCGTGTCACTGGGATTTGCTCTCCTTCGCGCGGTCGCGTGAGCCATGCGACCGCGTCACTTCTCGCTGGTTATCTCCTCAAATTCTTGTGTTCCTTCCATATTTGCTAGCTTCCTTTCCAATCTCCAACTCATTTATGCCCTGTAAAGTCTGAAACACTCACCACACTTAAACATTAGCATGTCCTCATGCTTAATTAAAGGAGATGAAGTAAATAAGTATGAATATGCAGAACCTCATGCAATGCAATGCAATCCTATATATATGAATGCAACTATATTATTCTTGTCTACTTGATCAAAAGTAAATAAGCTCTTCAAAACAATTACAAATCAAATTCCACTAATTTTATCATTATACAATAAAATGGATAAAAGTGCAAGGAGATAGCTCGCGAAAGCAGGGAACTTGAAAATTCAAGCATTGAACCCTCACTGATAATGTATGTACGCTCTGATCTCTAGTGTATAGGGTGATCACTCTATCCTTCTCTAATCATGCTTTCTAACTTTTGTTCTTCTCCTAACCAATCAACAATAGTTAATATACCAATGTAAACATCATGAGGTCTTTCCAAGGTTATAATGGGGCTAAGGTATAGGTGGGGGTGTATATTTGGTCAAGTGAGCTAATAAATTGAATCTTTAATTAACCCAAGCTCTAACATAACTTGTATACACTTAATGTCATCTTTAAAGTTCATACCTAGCTACCCAAAATTCCCTTTTTCAATCCATACTCATGTATCAACTTATATTTTGGTTCTTATTATATGTGCACTGATCTTTGAATTCTGAATTTAACATTAGGGTAATTTTGTCCCCTTATTTATTGATTTTTCATTTTTTTGAATAAATAAAGCTTATCAATGTACATAGATTTTTCCTTCTTATATTTTCACATGAGTAGGTATCCAAATTCCCCTTAAATTTTTATGACACATTCCCTTAACAACTTTTGTTCCCACAATTTTCCATACTTAACTAGCACACACAATTCTATCTTAAGCTAACCAAAGATTCAAATTGGGATATACAATTGTTTTTCGGCTTAAGGTTAGTAATGTGGTAAAATATCGAACAAATGGGAATTAAAGGCTCAAGGTGGTTAACAAAGGTAATTGAAAAGGGTAGGCTTAACTTGGATGAGTGAGTTTAAACAAATAATGGCCTCAATCATGTGCAAGCATGCAAATATAATAACTATTGGACATATAAGATAAAACAAAATATAGATTACAATCATAGAGAAGTAAACACACAAGAATGAAATAATTATGGTTAAATAATGTAACCATTCATAAAGGCTCAAATCTTTCACAGGTTGTGTGTTCTTTAACTCAAATATCATGTTCCAAATACAACTCAAGCAAATTTATCATAAAAATTTTTGAAAAATTAGTGAAATTTTATTCCAAAGATAGATTTTTAAAAGAAACTTATTGTCTTTTCAATCAAGTAGAACATGCATGCAACTATCCTAACCTATGCAATTTATTCTATTCTATAAAGGAAAGAAAATCTAACTAAAATATCCTAATTATTGGTGCCAGAGAAGAGAAATTACCTCCAGAAGTCAGGTACAGACCGACCTCCCCACACTTAAGACTTTGCACCGTCCTCGGTGCCATCTGTCAGGAACAGGGGCGGGCTGGTAGCAGTATCTCCACAGTCAGGGCCGTCATGGCTCCCTGTGCTAGTAAAAGAAGTGGAGTCCGGGGTGTCTGAGTCTCTGAAGCGTCCCTTGAGTAGCTCCTTGATGTGTTTGAATTGGCACTCGTTACGGCGCTCTCTCAACTTTGGTTTCTGTTCTTGCCGATCCAACCGTTCGATTATCTGTTGGAGCAATTTCTCAGTTGTAGATGCTTTGGTATTGAAGAAGGATTATCTTCAACTGGAGCAGTAGGAAGGCTTGTAGTGGCTGCTGAGAGTCTGAGGAATTTCCCGTTAGGGACATACTGATCATCCCATGGAAGCATGGCTTTGGTGTCCCCAGCTCTGTAGGAGACTCCGACTGCTGAGATAAGATCTAAGACCAAGGCGGGGAAAGGTAGGTTGCCCGCAATTTGTACGTGTTCCATAGCATTCCGGATATGTCTTGAGAGATTCAGAGGCTGGTCTGTAAGGATGCACCATAGTAGAACAGCCATGTTCGCAGTGAAGGAGGACTCATGAGTGCTTGGAAAGACGTAATGGGACATGATCTGTGCCCATACGCGAGCCTCCAAGGTAAGTGCTGAAGCCAAGATTCCCTTAGGGCGGGTATGGTGGTATCCGTAGATCCAACGGCTGCCAGGTAATGCGATAACTCTGAGAACGGAGTCCCAGTCAAATTGGTACCTCTGGCACTTAAGTGCGGCTTCTTGAAAGGCATCCATTCCTTCTGGAAGACTACAGGGTCGGCATGTAGAAGTTGGAGTAGAACTCAACTACCCAAGAAAGATTGACCTGCCTTGGCTGTCTCCGTAGGAAACCCCATTGTCTTCGCTCAATTTGTGGCTTAACAAAGGTGGCAATATTGGACGGGAGGATAAGAAGGTATTCATTGTTATAGTTCCTTTCTGTCAGGATAGGGAACATCTGCTTACAGTAGCGATTGGAAAATCGCGTAGCGTCCTTTGCTGGAAAGGCTTTCTCCTTTTCGTCAACCTTCATTATCCTCTTAACTCATTTTGTTGAGGGCTTGACTGCGGTGGAAGAAGGCTCTGCCACTAATGCTCTTTTAGTTCCTCTTCTTGCAGGTGGTTTGGAAGTTGCTTTCTCCTTTCCTTTCTTGGTGGCCATCCTGAAAGAAGGGAAGAGAAAGTAAATTAAATTCAAAGAGATATACAGCAAGGAAGGAGACGGAAAAGAGGGTGAATGATGCACAGTAAAATGTAGATGACATTAACACATGCTCTCGAGTACATATGAAAAGCCATTAATGGAAAATAGCTAGGGCAGATAAAAACAAGTGAATGCAAGGTGTTTATTGTCATGCCAGAAAAGGGCATGAGTAGCATGGACCAAGCATTACTTCGTAACAAACCATCACATTTGTATTGACAATTGAATTCAATTAATAAAATAATAAGGGAAAGTTGTGAAAAGCAAGCATTGAATAGTATAGTAACATAGAGAAGTGCATAATGCCACATGAGCTTTTTCACAAACACATAGCATGCATGGTGAATAGGGTATAGAAAATATGAAGATGAACATGCAAGCAATCCCTTAAATGGGAGACAAATAATTGTCAAACAATTTGTAATAATCCACAAGCATATAATGAGGGGTGATGACTCAAAAGGTTTCTAAGACCATGTAAAGAAAAGAAAAGAAGAAGAAGAAAAATAAAAATTTGAAAAGAAAAAGAAAAGAAAAAGAAAATAATAAAATATATACATAATATAAGAAGAATTATAGGAAAAAGAGAAGAAGGAAGAAGAAGGTAAAACCTTGTTAATGGTGGTGAGAGAGATAGAGAGTGAAAGGTGAGATAGAAAGGGGGAAGGGGGAAGGAAGAAATAAGGAGGGAAAAGAAAAATTAGGATTTGAAAGAGAGAAAGATAAGATAATTAGCAATTTAGGTTGAGCTGTGCGGCGTATGTGACGCAGCCGCGTGGGGCACGCGTTCGCGTGGGTGCGCGTCAGGTAGGGGGACGCGATTGCTTCGGTCACGCGGTCGCGTGACCCATGTTACGCTGCTGGCACGAGTGCAGCCTCGCTCCAGCACAACTCTCTGTTTATTTTAATTTAATTGCCAAATTGGGGTGACGCGATCGCGTGGGTCACGCGATCGCATGACTGTGCGTTATAAAATGGGTGACGCGGCCGCGTCGGTGATGCGGTCGCATGACAAGGATTGTGCCTCCAGCACCAATCCAGCATCTCGCTCGCACAAAATGTTGATGTGCACCCTTTTACGTCAAAAACTCAGGGCACGCGGCCGCGTGGGGCATGCGGTCGCGTGGGAAGCCATGATTTCCATGTGATGCGAACGCGTCAGGGACGCGGTCGCGTGGGCCGATTTGTGCCATTGGCACGCCTCCAGCCACGTTCCAGCCGGACTCTCTGTTCATTTATTTTTTTCTCCACCCCCTCTACGACGTGGACGCGTCGCTGATGCGATCGCGTCGCGTGGCGAAAAAAAATTTTTTTTTTTAAGAAATGTAAAGGCATGTAGATGCAAATGCACAAAAGTACTAATAAAGAGAAGAGTTATTGAATAGGAAAAACAAAGAAAAGAACGATCATACCATGGTGGGTTGTCTCCCACCAAGCACTTTGCTTTAACGTCCGTAAGTTGGACGCTCCACTAGCTCAATCTGCTGCTATGTGGGGATCTTCCAGACGGAAGATTTCCAGTTCTTTATTTTTCTGCACCTTCTCACCATGGTACAGCTTCAGGCGTTGTCCATTAACCTTAATAAGTTCAGAGCTTGAAGGATGGCTTAGGTGATAAACTCCGTACGGTTCAGCCTTCTCTACTCTGTATGGACCTTCCCATTTTGATCTCAACTTACCGGGCATGAGCCTTAGTCGAGATTTGTAAAGGAGGATAAAATCTCCAGGTTGGAACTCTTTCTTCTTGATATGCTGATCATGTACAGCCTTCATCTTTTCCTTGTATATTCTGGAGTTCTCATAAGCTTCTAGGCGAAGGTTCTCCAGTTCTTGCAGTTACAACTTCCTTTCAGCTCCGGCATTCTCAATTCCCATATTGCACTCCTTAACTGCCCAGAAGGCTCTGTGTTCTATTTCAACTGGGAGATGACAAGCTTTTCCATAAACCAAGCGGAAGGGACTCATCCCAATGGGTGTCTTGTATGTTGTTCTATATGCCCACAGTGCATCTTGTAGCCTGGTGCTCCAGTCTTTTCGATGGGGCTTCACTATCTTTTGCAAGATACACTTAATTTCTCTGTTTGACACCTCGGCTTGCCCATTAGTTTGGGGATGGTAGGCGGTTGCAACTTTATGGATTATCCCATGCTTCTTCATCAATCCTGTTAGTCTCCTGTTACAAAAATGGGTGCCTTGATCGCTCACGATCGCTCGTGGTGATCCAAAGCGACATATAATATGGTTTCTCACAAAGGAAACAATAGTGTTAGCATCATCAGTGCGGGTAGGAATTGCTTCCACCCATTTGGAAACATAATCCACAGCTAACAATATATAAAAATATCCATTAGAATTTGGAAATGGACCCATGAAGTCAATGCCCCAAACATCAAAAATTTCACAGAAGAGCATATATTGTTGGGGCATCTCATCCCTTCTGCATATATTACCAAATTTCTGGCATGGGGGGGCAAGATTTACAAAACTCAGCAGCATCTCTAAAAAGAGTAGGCCACCAGAATCCGCAGTCTAAGATCTTTCTAGCTGTTCTTTGAGGGCCAAAATGTCCTCCACTCTCAGATGAGTGACAGGCCTCTAAAATGGACTGGAATTCTGATTGAGGCACACAACGTCTAATTATCTGATCAGCGCCATATCTCCATAAATATGGGTCATCCTATATATAATATTTAGACTCGCTTTTCAGCTTGTCTCTTTGATGTTTAGAAAAATGTGGAGGAAATGTGCGGCTAACTAAATAATTAGCAACAGGTGCATACCAAGGGGCTATCTCAGATACTGCTTGTAGGTTATAAAAAGGAAAATTATCATCTATAGGAGTGGAATCATCCTTAATATGTTCAAGGCGACTCAAGTGGTCTGCTACCAAATTCTGATTACCACTCATATCCTTTATTTCTAAATCAAATTCTTGTAACAGCAGTATCCAATGTATAAGTCTTGGTTTGGATTCCTTTTTAGCTAATAGATACTTTAGAGCTGCATGGTCCGAATACACTACTACTCTAGTACCAAGTAAATAAGCTCGGAATTTATCCAGAGCAAAAACAATAGCCAGAAGCTCTTTCTCGGTAGTAGTATAATTGGACTGGGCAGTGTCTAAAGTCTTAGACGCATAGGCAATAACAAAAGGATCCTTACCTTCGCACTGAGCCAGCGCTGCTCCTACTGCATGGTTGGAAGCATCGCACATGATTTCAAACGACTGACTCCAGTCTGGTCTTCTCAAAATTGGGACTTGAGTTAGAGCAGTCTTCAGCTTATCAAACGCTTGTTTGCAATCCTCGCTGAACTCGAACTCAATGTCCTTCTGCAGTAATCTGGATAAGGGAAGTGCCACCTTACTAAAGTCCTTAATAAATATCCTGTAGAAACCTGCATGGCCAAGGAACGAACGGACTTCCCTCACAGAAGAGGGGTAAGGCAAACTAGAAATAACATTTACCTTTGCTGGGTCTACAGAAATACCATTATTAGATACCACATGTCCTAATACAATCCCTTGTTTTACCATAAAGTGGCATTTTTCGAAATTCAATACAAGGTTTGTGTTAACACATCTATCTAATACTCGAGATAATCCATCTAAGCAAAGGCTAAAAGAATCACCATAAACGCTAAAATTGTCCATAAAAACTTCCATACAGTCCTCAATAAGATCAGAGAAAAGACTCATCATGCACCCTTGGAAGGTAGCTGGTGCATTGCACAAGCCAAAGGGCATTCTCTTATAAGCATAGGTCCCAAAAGGACATGTAAAAGTAGTCTTTTCCTGATCCTCAGGAGCTATATAAATCTGGAAATAACCTGTGTAACCATCTAAAAAGCAATAATGTGATTTACCTGACAGGCGATCCAGCATTTGATCAATGAATGGAAGTGGGTAGTGATCCTTACGGGTAGCTTGGTTGAGACGCCTGTAATCAATGCAGACTCTCCAAGCATTCTGAACTCTAGTTGCTATGAGCTCTCCATGCTCACTCTTCACTGTAGTGACTCCAGATTTCTTGGGCACCACTTGTACTGGGCTTACTGATGAGCGGATATTTTATACGCTTTTTGGGGTTAATTTCATATAGTTTTTAGTATGTTTTATTTAGTTTTTAGTTTATTTTCATTAGTTTCTAGGAAAAATTCATATTTCTGGACTTTACTATGAGTTGTGTGTTTTTCTATAATTTCAGGTATTTTTCTGGCTGAAATTGAGGGAGCTGAGCAAAAATCTGATTCAGGCTGAAAAAGGACTGCTGATGCTGTTGGATTTTGACCTCTCTGCACTCAAAGTGGATTTTCTGGAGCTACAAAACTCGAAATGGCGTGCTTCCAATTGCGTTGGAAAGTAGACATCCAGGGCTTTCCAGCAATATATAATAGTTTATACTTTTCTCAAGGATAGATGATGTAAACTGGCGTTCAACGCCAGTTTTCTGCCCAATTCTGGCGTCCAGCGCCAGAAAAGGATTAAAAGTTAGAGTTCAACGCCAGAAATGGATCCAAACCTGGCGTTGAACGCCCAAAATGGCCTTATGCACGTAAATTGCTTAAGTCTCAGCCCCAGCACACACCAAGTGGGCCCCAGAAGTGGATCTATATACCATATGTTATAGTTTACTCAATTTCTGTAAACCTAGGCTACTAGTTTAGTATTTAAACAACTTTTAGAGACTTGTTTTGTATCTCATGACATTTTAGATCTAAACTTTGTACTCTTTGACGGCATGAGTCTCTAAACTCCATTGTTGGGGGTGAGGAGCTCTGCTGTGTCTCAATGAATTAATGCAAGTATTTCTGTTTTCTATTCAAACATGCGTGTTCCTATCTAAGATATCCATTCGCGCCTAACTATGGGGAAGGTGATGATCAGTGACATTCATCACCTTCCTCAATCCATGAACGTGTGTCTGACAACCACCTCCGTTCTACATCAGATTGAATGAATATCTCTTAGATTCCTTAATCAGAATCTTCGTGGTATAAGCTAGATTGATGGCGGCATTCATGAGAATCCGGAAAGTCTAAACCTTGTCTGTGGTATTCCGAGTAGGATTCAGGGATTGAATGACTGTGACGAGCTTCAAACTCGCGAGTGCCGGGCGTAGTGACAGACGCAAAAGGAGGTGAATCCTATTCCAGCATGATCGGGAACCTCAGATGATTAGCCGTGCTGTGACAGAGCATTTGAACCATTTTCACAAGAGGAGGGGATGTAACCATTGACAACGGTGATGCCCCAACACACATCTTGCCATAGAAGGACGTGCGTGCGTGAATCAGAGAACAGAGGAAAGCAGAGATTCAGAAGACAAAGCATCTCCAAAACTCCAACATATTCTCCATTACTGCATAACAAGTAACTTTTAACCCATGCTCTCTTGTTTATTCGCAATTCAACTGATAAATATAATTGACTTCCTGACTAAGAATTTCAAGATAACCATAGATTGCTTCAAACCAACAATCTCCGTGGGATTCGACCCTTACTCACGTAAGGTATTACTTGGACGACCCAGTGCACTTGCTGGTTAGTGGTACGAGTTGTGAAAAGTGTGATTCACAATTTGTGCACCAAGTTTTTGGCGCCGTTGCCGGGGATTGTTCGTGTTTGGACAACTAACGGTTTATTTTGTTGCTTAGATTAGGAAAAATTTCTCTTTTTGTTTAGAGTCTTGTATTATTGTCGTGCTAAAACTTTAGAATCCTTATTTTCTTGTTAAAATCTTTTTCAAAAATAATTTTTCTATTAAATCCTCTGCCAAATTTTAAGTTTGGTGTTTTCTTGTTGATTTCTCTGTGTTTTTCGAAAATTTTAGTTTGGTTTTCTAAAAATTTTAAGTTTGGTATTCTTCCTTTGTGTTCTTGTGTTCTTGTGAATCTTCAAAGTGTTCTTGAGTTTTCCTTGTGTCTTGATCTTAAAATTTTTAAGTTTGGTGTTCCTTAGTGTTTTTCCCTTAAAAATTTTCGAAAACAAGGAGCATCAGATCTAAAAATTTTAAATCTTGTGCTATCTTATTGTTTTCTCTCTCCTCTTTAGATTCAAAAATATCTTTTCTCTCTGTTTTAAAAGCAAATTTTCGAAATCTATTTTTAAAATTCAGATTTTTATTTCAAAATTTAAAACCTTTTTCAAAAAAATCATCATATCCTTTTCAAAACTTCCTAACCACTTTCTCTCTCTCCTCAGTTTTTCGAAATTCTCCACTCATTTTTATTTATTTTATTTTAATTTATTTCATTTTTGAAATAAATAAATAAATAAATAAATAAAAATATTTTCTCCATTCTACATCATCTCCCTTTCTCTATCATGGACATAATCGGAAATGAACAGTCCAGGAGGACTCTGGGGTCATATTCTAACCCCTCTACTGCTTCATATGGGAGTAGCATCTGCATACCCTCCATTGGAGTCAGTAGCTTTGAGTTGAATCCTCAGCTCATTATCATGGTGCAGCAAAGTTGCCAGTATTCCGGTCTTCCACAGGAAGAACCTACAGAGTTTCTGGCACAATTTCTACAGATTGCTGACACAGTACATGATAAAGAAATAGATCAGGATGTCTACAGACTATTACTGTTTCCATTTGCTGTAAGAGATCAAGCTAAGAGGTGGTTGAATAACCAACCTAAGGCCAGCATAAGGACATGGAAACAGCTGACAGAAAAATTCCTGAATCAATACTTTCCCCCAAAATGGATGACACAGCTAAGGCTGGACATCCAAGGCTTTAGACAAGGAGATAGTGAATCCCTTTATGATGCCTGGGAGAGATACAGAGAGATGCTACGAAAATTCCCCTCTGAAATGTTTTCAGAGTGGGTTCAGTTAGACATCTTCTATTATGGGCTTGCAGAAGGAACTCAGATGTCTCTAGATTACTCAGCTGGTGGATCTATCCACATGAGAAAGACAATTGAAGAGGCTCAAGAGTTCATTGATACAGTTGCCAGGAATCAGCATCTGTACCTAAGCAGTGACCCTTCCATGAAAGAAGAGGTTAAAACAGCAACTGTTGAACTCAGTCCTGTAAAACAAGCTGCTGAATTCAATCAGCAATTGGACTTTCTAACAAAGCAGTTAGCCAAATTCAAAGATAGGTTACAAGAGACAAGGATGGCTAATATACATATGGATGAACAGTTTAAGCAAACAAAGCAGCAGCTGTCAAGGCAAATAACAGAAGAATGCCAAGCAGTTCAACTAAGAAGTGGGAAAACATTAAATACCCCACCTCAAAGCAACAAAAAGCTAAGAAATGAGCAAACCACCCAAAATTCACCTGAGGACAGTAAGAGCCCAGGGAAAAGTAATTCTGGAACTAAAACGCCAGAAATTTGGTGGAAGGCTGGCGCTGAACGCCCAGACCATGCTCAGGACTGGCGTTCAATGCTAGAAACAAGGCAGGACTGGCGTTCAACGCCAGAAATAGGTAAGAATCTGGCGCTGAACGCCCAAAAAGGGGAAGACCTGGCGCTGAACGCCCAAAATGGGCACAGTTCTGGCGTTCAGACGCCAAAAACAGACAATGAGTTGGCATCTTACATCACTCTAGCTTCTAACTCTGGCACTCAATTGCCAGTGAGGGATCAGACACACACACATGCTGATGACAACCCCTCTAAAAAGGCTTCTTCAACCAGTTCTGTAGGTAATAAACCTACAGCAACCAAGGTTGAAGAATATCAAGCCAAGATACCTTATCCTCAAAAACTCCGGAAAGAGGAGTAGGATAAGCAATTTGCTCGCTTTGCAGATTACCTCAGGACTCTTGAAATAAAGATTCCATTTGCAGAAGCACTTGAGCAAATACCTTCTTATGCCAAGTTCATGAAAGAGATCTTGAGTCATAAAAAGGATTGGAGAGAAACAGAAAGAGTTCTCCTCACTGAAGAATGCAGTGCAGTCATTCTAAAAAGCTTTCCTGAGAAGCTCAAAGATCCTGGGAGTTTCCTGATACCATGCATATTAGAAGGTCAATGCACCAAGACAGCTTTATGCGATCTTGGGGCAAGCATCAACCTAATACCTGCATCCACTATCAGAAAGCTTGGCTTAACTGAAGAAGTTAAACCAACCAGGATATGTCTCCAACTTGCTGATGGCTCCATTAAATACCCATCAGGCGTGATTGAAGACATGATTGTCAGAGTTGGGCCTTTCGCCTTTCCCACTGACTTTGTTGTGTTGGAAATGGAGGAGCACAAGAGTGCTACTCTCATTCTAGGAAGACCCTTCCTAGCAACTGGACGATCCCTCATTGACGTCCAACAAGGGGAAATAACCCTGAGAGTCAATAATGATGAGTTTAAGTTGAACGCTGTCAAAGCCATGCAGCATCCAGACACATCAAAAGACTGCATGAAAGTTGATCTTATTGACTCTTTGGTAGAAGAGATCAACATGGCTGAGAGTCTCGAATCAGAGTTGGAAAACATCTTTAAAGATGTTCAGCCTAATTTAGAGGATTCAGAGGACATGAAAGAGCCTCTGAAAATTTTTCTGGAAGAAGAAAAACCTCCTAAACCCGAGCTTAAGCCATTACCACCATCCTTGAAATATGCATTTCTGGGAGAAGGTAACACTTTTCCAGTGATCATAAGCTCTGCTTTAAATTCACAGGAAGAGGAAGCACTTATTCAAGTGCTAAGGACACACAAGACAGCTCTTGGGTGGTCTATAGGTGACCTTAAGGGCATAAGCCTAGCTAGATGCATGCACAAAATCTTATTGGAGGATAATGCCAAACCAGTGGTTCAACCACAGAGGCGGCTAAATCTAGCCATGAAGGAAATGGTGCGAAAAGAGGTCACCAAATTACTAGAGGCTGGGATTATTTATCCTATTTCTGATAGCCCCTGGGTGAGCCCTGTCCAAGTCGTCCCAAAAAAGGGAGGCATGACAGTGATTCATAATGAAAAAAATGAACCGGTTCCTACAAGAACAGTTACAGGGGGGCGCATGTGTATTGACTACAGAAGGCTAAATACAGCCACCAGAAAGGATCATTTTCCTTTACCATTCATAGACCAGATGCTAGA
>NC_029794.2:31382677-31398345 GCF_000816755.2 Arachis ipaensis | reverse complement strand
AGTAGATCCTCAGGATCAAGAGAAAACGGCATTCACATGTCCATCTGGAGTGTTTGCTTATAGAAGGATGCCATTTGGGCTATCTAATGCGCCTGCAACCTTTTAGAGATGCATGCTCTCTATTTTCTCTGATATGGTGAAAAAATTTCTGGAAGTCTTCATGGATGACTTCTCAGTATATGGAGACTCATTCAGCTCCTGTCTTGATCACCTAAAACTTGTTCTGAAAAGATGCCAAGAAACCAACCTAGTTTTAAACTGGGAAAAATGTCACTTCATGGTGACTGAAGGGATTGTTCTTGGGCATAAAATTTCAAACAAGGGAATAGAGGTGGATCAAGCAAAAATAGAGGTAATTGAAAAATTACCACCACCTGCCAATGTTAAGGCAATCAGAAGCTTTCTGGGGCACGCAGGATTCTATAGGAGGTTTATAAAGGATTTTTCAAAAATCACAAAACCTCTAAGCAATCTGCTAGCTGCGGACACGCCATTTGTGTTTGACACAGAGTGCCTGCAGGCGTTCGAAATGCTGAAAGCTAAGCTGGTCACAGCACCAGTCATTTCTACACCAGACTGGACATTGCCATTTGAGTTAATGTGTGATGCCAGTGATCATGCCATTGGTGCAGTATTGGGACAGAGGCATGACAAGCTTCTGCACGTCATTTATTACGCTAGTCGCATTCTAAATGATGCCCAGTGCAAGGTTCATACCCAAGGAGTACAACAGGATACAAAAGAAGAAATTAATTACTGATGCAAAGTACTACTTGTGGGATGAACCCTATCTCTTTAAGAGTTGTGCAGACGGAATAATCCGTAGGTGTGTGCCTAGAGAAGAAGCACAGAGGATCCTATGGCACTGCCATCGATCTCAATATGGAGGCCATTTCGGAGGTGAGCAAACAGCCACCAAGGTCCTCCAATGTGGCTTCTATTGGCCCACACTCTATAAAGATTCCCGAGAGTTTGTACGTAACTGTGACAGTTGCCAAAGAGCTGGTAATCTGCCTCATGGTTACGCCATGCCTCAACAAGGAATCTTGGAGATTGAGTTGTTTAACGTATGGGGAATTGATTTCATGGGACCTTTCCCACCATCATACTCAAACACTTATATTCTGGTGGCAGTTGACTATGTATCAAAATGGGTTGAGGCCATTGCCACACCCACCAATGATACCAAAACGGTGTTGAAGTTCCTCCAAAAACACATCTTTAGCAGGTTTGGTGTCCCTAGAGTACTAATCAGTGATGGGGGCACCCACTTCTGCAATAAACAGCTTTACTCTGCCATGGTTCGGTATGGGATTCGCCACAAGGTGGCTACTCCATATCATTCACAAACTAATGGGCAAGCTGAAGTCTCTAACATAGAATTAAAGAGAATCCTGGAACAGACAGTAAATACCCATAGAAAGGATTGGGCACGGAGCTTGGATGATGCTCTGTGGGCTTACAGAACAGCATTCAAGACCCCTATAGGGACCTCTCCATACCAACTCGTGTATGGTAAAGCATGTCACCTGCCCGTGGAACTGGAACATAAGGCCTACTGGGCAACCAGATTCCTAAACTTTGATGCCAAATTAGCAGGAGAAAAACGATTGCTCCAGCTAAATGAGCTAGAGGAATTCAGATTCACAGCTTTCGAAAATGCCAAGCTTTATAAAGAGAAATAAAAAAAGTGGCATGACAGAAAGCTGTCATCTAGAATCTTTGAACCAGGACAGAAGGTTCTATTGTTTAACTCTAGACTCAGGCTATTCCCCTTGAAACTGAAATCCCGGTGGAGGGGACCATACGTGATTACAAGTGTATCACCATATGGTTATGTGGAGCTTCAAGATATTGATTCTGATAAGAAGTTCATTGTCAATGGACAGAAAATCAAGCACTATCTTGAGGGCAACATTGAGCAAGAGTGTTCAAGGCTGAAGCTAGATTAAATGCTCAGCAAGGTCCAGCTAAAGACAATAAAGAAGCGCTTGCTGGGAGGCAACCCAGCCATGGGGCAACAATCCTCTAAGCATTTTGCCCTATTTTTATTTTTATTTGTTTATATAAAGTTCACTGACACTAAGGTGAGGAATCATTTGTATAAGTCCACAGAGTTACAGAAGGACTCGGCACACAAAACAGAGAAAAAGAGCTCACTGGCAAGAAAACGCCAGTAAAAGTGTATTTTGGGCGTTCAACGCCCAAAATGGGCATCCACTGGGCGTTGAACGCCAGTAATGGTAGCAATCTGGGCGTTCAACGCCAGAAATGGGCACCCACTGGGCGTTGAACGCCAGTAATGGCAGCAGCTGGGCGTTGAACGCCCAGGAGAGCAGCATTTGGGCGTTGAACGCCCAAAACAGGCAGAGTTTGGGCGTTCAAATGCCAGGATGGCAGGGAGGAGACAAAACTCATTTTTATTCAAATTTTTGCGTTCTAAATCTTGATTTTCATACTTCAATACATGATTTCTTACATAAACATGTTAAGAACCCTGATTTTTAAAATCCCTAATTTCTAAAAACCCTACCTTAAAAATATCAAATGTATTTTAATCCATAAGCACCAGGCCTCTTTGCAAATTCAATCCAACTCTTTTCAAAACTTTTTTTTACAAATCTATCTTTTCAACTCATCAATATCTTTTTCAAAACCTCCACTTTATCTTTTTCAAAAACTAAATCTATCTTTTTCAACAATCTTTCATATCCTCTCAATTTTAAACTATATCTTCTCTTATCATATCTTCTATCTTATCTTTTCCAAATAAATCTTTTTATCATATCTTTATCTATTTTTTTCGAAAACCCACCCTCCCTCCCTATAAATTTGAGTTCGGCCTCCCTCCCCTCCCATCAACAATCGCACCTAGCTCTCCTTCTATCCCTCTCCTTTCTTTTCTTTTGCTTGAGGACAAGCAAACCTCTAAGTTTGGTGTGTTTATCCACGATCACTAAGATCATGGCTCCTAAAGGAAAGCAACCCACTCCAAGAGGCAAGAAAGAGAGCGTTCCAAAACCACTTTGGAATCAAGGGAAGTTCTTATCTAAAGAACATTCAGACCATTATAACAAAATAATGGGTCTGAGATCAGTGATCCCGGAAGTTAGATTCGATCTGAAAGAAGATGAATATCCGGAGATCCAGGAGCAAATTCGAATCAGGAACTGGGAAGTCCTAGCTAATCCTGAAAAGAAAGTGGGAAGGAATATGGTCCAGGAGTTCTATGCTAATATGTGGCAGACTGACAAGCAAAAATTATCTGGAACTGCTTTCTATGAATATCGGACCATGGTCAGAGGAAAGATTGTTCATACCATCCCTGATAAGACCAGAGAGATCTTAAAGCTACCTCAGCTGAAAGATGATCCAGACTCCTTCAACAGGAGAATGATGAGAACAGACAAGGGCCTGGATAAGATTCTAGAGGACATATGTATCCCTGGAGCCAGGTGGACCACCAACACAAAGGGTGTCCCAAATCAACTCAAGAGAGAGGATCTCAAACCAGTCGCCAGAGGATGGCTGGACTTCATTGGGCATTCTCTGTTGCCTACTAGCAACCGTTCTGAAGTCACAGTTAAAAGAGCAGTGATGATCCATTGCATAATGATGGGAAAGGAAGTGGAGGTTCATCAGCTGATCTCAGCTAAATTCTACAAAATTGCTAACAAAAATTCTAAAGAGGCCAGGTTAGCTTATCCAAGCGTGATTTCTCTGCTCTGCAAGGACACCAGAGTAAGAATGGGAATAACAGAGTACATCTCAGTTGAGAAGCCAATCACCAAGGCATCAATGGAAAAACAACAAGCACAGGATGATCCCATCAAAAAGAAAACGCAGGAATTCCTCCCAGAAATCCCTCAATCTGAATATTGGGAGTATCTTGAGACGTCTGTTACCAAGATACAGGAAGCTATGGAACAAATCATAAAAGAACAAAAGGAACACAGTCAAATTCTTACCTATATGTTTAAAGAACAAGAGGAGCAAGGGCGTGACTTAAGGGACTTGAAGCGCCAGAAGTTATCTCTTGCAGGACCAAGCACCCCAAAGATCAGAGGAACCCCCGTTCTCCCAAAATAAAGGTTGTTAATTTCCAATTTCTGCCTTGATTCTGTGATAGTGTCCTTATAGAAGTTTACCTTAGGAGTCATATATAGATGCCAATCACTCTGAGCTTCAATGGATAAAGTGAGATGCCAAAACTGTTCGGAAGCAAAAAGCTGCTAGTCCCGCTCATCTAATTAGAATCTAAGCTTCACTCAAAAACTCTGAGATATTATTGCTTCTCAACCTATCAGTCTTCTATTTTATTTGTCTAGTTGCTTGAGGACAAGCAACAGTTTAAGTTTGGTGTTGTGATGAGCGGATATTTTATACGCTTTTTGGGGTTAATTTCATATAGTTTTTAGTATGTTTTAGTTAGTTTTTAGTTTATTTTCATTAGTTTCTAGGAAAAATTCATATTTCTGGCCTTTACTATGAGTTGTGTGTTTTTTTGTAATTTCAGGTATTTTTCTGGCTGAAATTGAGGGAGCTGAGCAAAAATCTGATTCAGGCTGAAAAAGGACTGCTGATGCTGTTGGATTCTGACCTCTCTGCACTCAAAGTGGAGTTTCTGGAGCTACAGAACTCGAAATGGCGTGCTTCCAATTGCGTTGGAAATTAGACATCCAGGGCTTTCCGTCAATATATAATAGTCCATACTTTGTTCAAGGATAGACGATGTAAACTGGCGTTCAACGCCAGTTTTCTGCCCAATTCTGGCGTCCAGCGCCAGAAAAGGATTAAAAGTTGGAGTTCAACGCCAGAAATGGATCCAAACCTGGCGTTGAACGCCCAAAATGGCCTTATGCACGTGAATTGCTTAAGTCTCAGCCCCAGCACACACCAAGTGGGCCCCAGAAGTGGATCTCTATACCATCTGTTATAGTTTACTCAATTTTTGTAAACCTAGGCTACTAGTTTAGTATTTAAACAACATTTAGAGACTTATTTTGTATCTCATGACATTTAAGATCTAAACTTTGTGCTCTTTGACGGCATGAGTCTCTAAACTCCATTGTTGGGGGTGAGGAGCTCTGCTGTGTCTCAATGAATTAATGCAAGTATTTCTGTTTTCTATTCAAACATGCGTGTTCCTATCTAAGATATCCATTCGCGCCTAACTATGGAGAAGGTGATGATCAGTGACATTCATCACCTTCCTCAATCCATGAACGTGTGTCTGACAACCACTTCCGTTCTACATCAGATTGAATGAATATCTCTTAGATTCCTTAATCAGAATCTTCGTGGTATAAGCTAGATTGATGGCGGCATTCATGAGAATTCGGAAAGTCTAAACCTTGTCTGTGGTATTCCGAGTAGGATTCAGGGATTGAATGACTGTGACGAGCTTCAAACTCGCGAGTGCCGGGCGTAGTGACAGACGCAAAAGGAGGGTGAATCCTATTCCAGCATGATCGGGAACCTTAGATGATTAGTCGTGCTGTGACAGAGCATTTGGACCATTTTCACAAGAGGAGGGGATGTAACCATTGACAACGGTGATGCCCCAACACACAGCTTGCCATAGAAGGACGTGCGTGCGTGAATCAGAGAACAGAGGAAAGCAGAGATTCAGAAGACAAAGCATCTCCAAAACTCCAACATATTCTCCATTACTGCATAACAAGTAACTTTTAACCCATGCTCTCTTGTTTATTCGCAATTCAACTGATAAATATAATTGACTTCCTAACTAAGAATTTCAAGATAACCATAGATTGCTTCAAACCAACAATCTCCGTGGGATTCGACCCTTACTCACGTAAGGTATTACTTGGACGACCCAGTGCACTTGCTGGTTAGTGGTACGAGTTGTGAAAAGTGTAATTCACAATTTGTGCACCACTTACCCATTCACTGTCTGAAATGGGATATATGATACCTGCTTCCAATAGTCTGGTCATTTCCTTTTTGACAACTTCCAAGATGGTGGGATTCAATCTTCTTTGGGGTTGACGGACAGGTCTTGCTCCCTCTTCTAGAAATATTTTATGCTCGCATACTTGAGGGTTGATTCCAACTATGTCTGCCAAACTCCACCCAATTGCCTTCTTATGCTTCCTCAGTACATCAAGTAACTGCTCTTCTTGTTGAGAAGTCAGTTCCCTTGCGATAATAACCGGAAGCTTCTGCTCATCCTCAAGATAAGCGTATTTGAGATGTGGAGGGAGAGGTTTCAATTCTAATTTTTGATCATGGGCAGGCTCTGGATTATCTGGGGCTTGTGAAAATGGCGAAGTGCTCCCATTGTCAGTTAAGAGGGTCCCCACACTTGGACCTTGTCCAGTGTGCCCTCTCTTCAAATTCTTCCTTTTGAACTTCAGCCACACTTTCGTCTATGACATCACACTGGAAGATAGAACGATCTTCTGGGGGGTTGTCAATGACTCCATTCAGATTGAAGATTACTATGCGGCCATCTATTTCAAAGGAGTATGTTCCTGGCTACACCACCAATAGTACAACTAACTGTGCAAGGACCTGGATCACTACATTTTTCAGGTAATCCTCCCATTAAAGCAGATATAGAACTACCTAAAGAAATAGTTTCTAATTCATTAATTTTGTCTTTATGGATACATAAGTCTTTTAGAAACTTTGCATATTTAGGTACCTGCTGAATAACATAAAAAAGAGGAACAGTTACCTCAACCTTTTTGAATATCTCTATCATTTTAGGATCGGGTTCCAGTTGCTTCCTGGGCTTCCTTGCAAGTTGTGGAAATGGAATAGGAGCAGTGTTTTCTGTGGTGCATGCGCTTTTTGGTGCTTCCTCCTGTGGTTGAGCTATTTCTTCTTCAGCTATGTCCTGTATATCCTCTTCCTTTTCAACATCTTCGATTTCTACCACCTCTTCAGCTGAGGCGTATTCTGGTGAGCTTGGTTCCTCCTGATTCCTCTCCTGCAGTGTGATTTCGGACCTCAGGGTGATAGCACTAATGCCTCCCTTTGGATTGGGTAATGGTTGAGAGGGGATTCCAATTGTGCTTGAAGGTTGGTTACTGGAATTTTGTGCTGATCCAAGCTGTGTCATAAAAGCTTGCAGAGTAGAGGTGAGACCATTCAGACCAGCGTTAATACTATTCATGATATTGTTTTCCATGGTCTGTTGTCTTTTCTCAAGAGAAATGATCTTGTCAATCATGTGGTGGGGGCATGCTTCCAGAAGATTATTGAAGTGCTCCCAGTATTCAAAGAGAGTCTCATTGTCATCCTGGACAATTGTGGAGTTATCCTTCCTTAGCTTATCAGTAACTTCAGATGGGAAGAATTTTTCCAGAAACTCCTTTCTGAGTGTATCCAGTTGGATACATTTGCTAGAGGTTGAGCGTAGTACCACTCTCTTGCTTTTCCCTCAAGAGAAAACAAAAAAGCTTTTAGCAGAATTGAAGTTTCATCAATGCCATCACGCCTGACAGTAGAACAGGCTGCCTGGAAATCTCTCAAGTGCTTGATAGGCTCTTGAGCAGGTAGGCCATGAAACTTGGGCATCAAATTTAGCAGTGCGGGCTTTATTTCAAAATCTGTAGCTACCACCGGATGATGCGCTTGAAACGGTTGCATTATAAAATCAGGGGCTCCTTCCTCCTGGATGGTAACTCTCCTAGCTGCCATGTTTTCTGCACGTAAAACAACCGAATCAGTAGAACGGAGGCTGGTTTCTTCCTCAGACTCACTTTCAGATCCGCCCTCAGAGCGGGCTAACCGACGCTGTTCTTGCCTTATTCGTGAAATTGTCCTTTCAATTTCAGGATCGAATATTAGCAAGCGCGGATCAGGAAGTGAATGCGTCATTTGATGGAAGAAACATGCAGCTCATAGTAGTAGCAAAATAAAATAAAATGCAATTAAATAAATTCTAATTAATAAAATTAGCACTCTATTGCAACTCCCCGGCAACGGCGCCAAAAATTGATGAGACGCAGAAGCTGGTGAATTAAAATTTATTAAAATGGTTACGTTGCAAGTATAGTTCTTAACTCACCGAAAATCTGCCTATCAATTTAAAAATATGTCACAGAGAATTAAATTAAAAATTACTGGGAGTTTTAAGTCCCATGTCGTCTCCCAACGAGTTGCAGAAAAGTGAGCTATCTTATTAATCAGATGTTCCAAGAAGTTGAGCTAAGTAAATTGGGATGTAAATTGAGGAAAGTTAAATAATATGAATAAAAGCCTTGACTGGGAGTTGATTGGTTGGAATTTCTATTATTGGTGGAGTGATTGTAAGATTAATTTATAATTAATGGTTGTTCTGTTTGGTTATCTTTTACTAAGTAAGGGAAAGTCAAACAAGCTGGAATGCCAGATCTGTTCACAAGTTGCAACCCACTTAGTTCAAAGGGATTGGCGTTGGTGACAGGATAGCAATCCAACATTTAACACAATTACAAATTTTTCTTTCAATCCTTCCAACTCAAGAATTCCTTTTAATCACCTCCCCATCAAGTAAGGGAACTACTCACGCATTGTAAATAAAGAATCCATAGCCCATGAAAGGGAATTAAAAGAAGACATGATTATTGGAATTGAAATTGAATTAAAAAGAAATAATCCTTGCATTAATTAATCATAAAAGTATTCAAATAACAAAATTGAACAAAACAAGAAACATGGAAGAATGAAACCAAGTTAAGAAAACAAACTAGAATGATGAAGTCTTGATGAGGAAATAACTCTTCTCAATGTTTCAATGCTAAGACCAATTGAAAATTAAAATTCTAAAACCTAGAGAGAAAAACCTAAGAGAGTAAAAATAGATCTAAAAAACTGTTTCTAATGAATGTGTTTGTTTCTGCATGTTCTCTGACTCTAGTCTGCTGTTCCGGGCCGAAAACTGGGTCGAAATAGGGTCCAAAATCGCCCCCAACGAATTCTACAGATTATGCAGAACACACATGTCACGCGATCGCGTCATCCATGCGAACGCGTCATTCGCGCTTTTCCTCACCACGCGTTCGCGTCGTCCATGCTACCGCGTCGCCAGAGCTTTTCCAATCCGCGTGGCCGTGTGAGCCATACCACGTCACTGCGATTTGCTCTCCTTCGCGCGGTCGCGTGAGCCATGCGACCGCGTCACTTCTCGCTGGTTATCTCCTTAAATTCTTGTGTTCCTTCCATATTTGCTAGCTTCCTTTCCAATCTCCAACTCATTTATGCCCTGTAAAGTCTGAAACACTCAACACATAGATCACGGCATCGAATGGAATAAAGGAGAATTAAAAATAAATAATTAAAGTCTCTAGGAAGCAGTTTTCAAACATGTAATAAATTCAGGAAGGAAATCTAAATGCATGCTAATTTAATGAATAAGTGGGTAAGGATCATGGTAAAACCACACAATTAAACACAATATAAATCATAAAATTGTGGTTTATCAGTCCTATACATGGTAGCTATAACATGCATGGAAGACCTTAAGTAAAAATCATAAAGACAGTTCATAACAATTAGATGCAAGAGGGTTAAAAGCATGCAAGTAATAGGCATGAGAAGCATAACTCAAGCATCAATTATTAAATGTACCAAATTAAGAGCACTAGTGTGATGACAATTGTGAATGATAATCCCAATAAATGTGGATAACAAGTGTTGTGAAAAAGAGAGGTATTAAAGTGTGAGAGTAAAGTAGAAAAGAGCTCAAAATGCCATGAGAGCTTTTGCACAAACACTTGGTGTGCAAGTTAAAATAGGAATGAAAATAATGGATCCAAATGTATATGAGAGCCAAAATTAAATGTCAATTATCAAATCACTCCTCATAATATCCACAAGTGCAATGATAATAAAGTAATACCCAAATAAAGCTCCAACACCAACATAAAAATGCATGATAAAAGAATGAAAAAGAAAACATAAATAACTAAGCTAATATAATATTTGAGAAGAAAGAAAAAGAAATAAATACAATAATTGAAAGAAGAATGAAAGAATAGAGGGGAGGGAGAAAAGAAACCTGAGGGAGAAGATGAAGAAGGGAAGAAGATAGTAGTAGGAAGTAAGAAGTAAGAAGGAGGAAAGAAGGAAGAAGAAAGAAGGAAGAATTAGGATTGAGAGAGAATTAGGATTTGGGGAAGGAAATTAATTGAAACTGGGCGGCGCGCTGGTGTTGTGATGCGGCGCATGCAACGCGCACGCGTGCTCCACGCGTTCACGTGGGCCGCGCAAAACTGAGGTTGACATGGAAGCGTCGGTCACGCGTACGCGTGACCATGACTGTGCTAATCGCGCGAGACCAACCCCGCGCACGCACAACTCTCTGTTCATTCTGGGTTGGGGGTTAAAATTTTATGCGACGCGTGCGCGTCAGGAACGCGCACGCGTGGGTGGCCTTTAGGTGAAAGGACGCGCACGCGTCATGGACGCATACGCGTGAGTGAGTTTGTGCCTCTAGCATCGTGTCAGCCCCAAATCATCACAACTCTCTGTTTAAACACCCATTTACGCCGATTTCTAGGGTCACGCGTACGCGTTAGGGATGCTTACGCGTGGGCTACTAAGAACGCAAACGACGCGAACGCGTGAGGTACGCGTGCGTGTGGGCTTATTTGCTTGCAAAGCATGGTTCCAGCGCCACTCCCACGTAACTCTCTGTTCAATCCCACTATTGCTAGCATTCATGCATGACGCGTACGCGTCATAGACGCTTGCGCATTGAATGTTTTTTTTTTATGCAGAATGCAAATAATTTATGTAGAATTTATAAAGTAACACTTGATAAAAATAAGATAAAACTAAGAATAAAAATGAAAGATCATACCATGGTGGGTTGTCTCCCACCTAGCACTTTTCTTTTACATCCTTAAGTTGGACAGTCCACAAGCTCAGTCTTTTTCTGTTGGTGGATCCTCCAAGAAGAAGACCTCCAGCTCCTTATTGTGCTTCATCTTCTCACCATGATACAGCTTTAAGTGATGGCCATTGACCTTGATAAATTTGGAACTTGAAGGATGACTCAGATGGAAGACTCCGTATGGCTCTGCCTTCTCTACTCTATAGGGACCTTACCACCTTGATCTCAGCTTGCATGGCATGAGCCTCAACCTGGAGTTGTAAAGGAGAATCAGCTCCCCAGGTCTGAACTCTCTTCGCTTGATATGCTTGTCATGCAGAGCCTTCACCCTCTCTTTGTATAGCCTGGAGTTTTCATAAGCTTCGAGTTGAAGGTTCTCCAGTTCTACTAGTTGCAGCTTCCTTTCAGCACCGGCTTTCTCAAATCCCATGTTGCATTCCCTTACAGCTCAGAAAGCCTTGTGTTTCACCTCCACTGGGAGGTGACAAGCCTTTCTGTAGACTAGGCGGAAGGGACTCATCCCGATGGGTGTCTTGTATGCTGTCTGATAAGCCCAAAGCGCATCTACAAGTCTGGTACTCCAGTCCTTTCTATAAGGCTTGACAATCTTCTCCAATATGCGCTTTATCTCTCTGTTAGACACCTTGGCTTACCCATTGGTCTGAGGGTAAAAAGCTGTTGCTACCTTGTGCACAATGCCATGTTTCTTCAGTAGACCTGTCAATCTCCTGTTACAAAAATGACTGCCTTGATCACTCACGATTGTTCGTGGTGATCCAAAGTGACAGATAATATTATTTCAAACAAAGGAGACAACAACGTTAGCATCATCAGTATGAGTAGAAATTGCTTTCACCCATTAGGAAACATAATCAACAGCTAACAATATATATATAAGAAACCACTAGAGTTTGGAAATGGACCATGAAGTCAATACCCCATACATAAAAAATTTCACAGAATAACATAAGTTGTTGGAGCATCTCATCCCTCTTGGATATATTCCCAAACCTTTGGCATAAGAGCAATATGACCAAAATGAGTGGGCCACCAGAATTCACAGTCTAAAATTTTTCTAGCTATTCTTTGAGGACCAAAATGACCATCACTCTCAAAAGAGTGGCAGGCCTCTAAAATTGACTGAAATTCTGATTGTGGCACACACCTTCTAATTATTTGGTCAGCACCATACCTCCATAAATATGGGTCATCCCATATATAATATTTGGACTCGCTTTTAAGCTTGTCCCTTTGATGCTTAGCAAAATTGGGAGGGAAGTTATGACTAACCAAATAATTAGCTATAGGTGCATACCAAGGAACTACCTCAGATATTGCGTGCAAGCTATCAAATGGAAAAGCATCATTGATAGGAGTGGAGTCACTCTTAATGTGCTCTAGGCAACTCAAGTGGTCTGTCACTAAATTTTGGGAACCACTCCTATCTTTGATTTCTAAATCAAATTCTTGTAGCAACAATATCCAACGTATTAACCTTGGTTTGGACTCTTTTTTAGCTAATAAATATTTTAGAGCTGTATGGTCTGAGTATACTACCACCTTAGTACCAAGTAAGTAGGCTCGGAATTTATCCAGAGCAAAAACAATAGCCAAAAGCTCTTTTTCAGTGGTAGTATAATTAGACTGAGCAGCGTCTAAGGTCTTAGAAGCATAAGTAATTATATAAGGATCCTTACCTTCGCGCTGAGCCAGCACCGCTCTTACTGCATGGTTGAAGGCATCACACATAATCTCAAATGGCTGACTCCAGTCGGGTGATAAACCCCGATTTCGTGATTTATCTTGTGCTTATTTTAGGGGATTTTACCACATTTTTCCACATTTATTCAATAAAATGGCATGGTTTTGTAATTTTCCCTTGAATTATGCTTAAGTGTAAAAATATGCTTTTTAGGCCCTAAATTGGTGATTTTGATTCACTTTAATTCCATTCGATACCTTGATATGTGTTGAGCGATTTCAGGTTTGTAAGGCAAGTATTGGATGGAAAAAATGAGTAGAAAAGCATACAAAAGGGGGAATGCATGAAGAAACAAAGATTGGGAATGCACTAATGGACGCGCACGCGTACAAGGTGCGCACGCGTAAAAGTGGTTTTACATAGAGGCGCGCACGCACATGTTGCGTCCGCGCAGATGAAGAAATAGCCAAATCGACGCGCACGTGCACATGACGCATACGCGCAGATACTCTCACATGGCCCACTTAAAGGCAAAACGCTGGGGGCGATTTCTGAGCTGCCCATGCCAAAATCCAACTTGTTTCTGATGCCAGGGTATCTTGGCCAGTTTCACTGACCTTTTCTTTACTATTTTTAGGGTAGTTTCATGCATTTCTTTAGGAAATAAGCTAGTTTTGGGTAGATATTCACCTACACCTTGATTCAATCAGACATTGTGCATTTTACATTATTTCATGAGGATTTTGCATAAATTTAGTGACAAATTGTATGCTGCATTACCCATGACTTGGACTAGAACTTTGATGCACTCTGTTGTTTGATTTCAAGACCAAAGGAAGCAAGGAAAGGGAGGTAACTTGCAAGGTTAATGAGAAAAGTGATTGCCAATAACACTCTCAAAGCCATCATTGCCCACGTTAAGAGTCACGTTAACAAAGTTAACGTGCACTCTAACGTGGAGAAGGGAAGTTGAGCCAACGTTAGTGACACTCAACATTGTCACTAACGTTGGCAAACACTCATGAGTGGCCACGTTAGAGCCCACGTTAACCTAGTTAACGTGGCCTCTAACGTTAAAGGGGGAAGAGAAGCCAACGTTAGTGACATTCAACATTGTCACTAACGTTGGCCTAAGGATGCAACACACCACGTTAACCCCCACGTTAACTTGGTTAACATGGGAGCTAACGTAAGAAGTGAGAGTTGTTGACAACGTTAGTGACACTCAACATTGTCACTAACGTTGGAAGCAACCACACAACCCCCCAAGGAGCCACGTTAACTTTCACGTTAACTTAGTTAACGTGGAAGCTAACGATGAGGAATGAATGATGAGCCAACGTTAGTGACACGCAACATTGTCACTAACGTTGGGATGGCTAAGAATGGCCACGTTAGAAGCCATGTTAACCTAGTTAACGTGGACTCTAACGTGAGATCTAGGGGCACATTGGAACGTTAGTGACAATGTTGAGTGTCACTAACGTTCTCGAAGTTTGGCAAGGCCACGTTAGAAGCCACGTTAACCTAATTAACGTGGGCTTTAACGTGAAGCAAAAAGGGGCACACTGGAACGTTAGTGACAATGTTGAGTGTCACTAACGTTCTCGAAGGTTGGCAAGGCCACGTTAGAAGCCACGTTAACCTAGTTAACGTGGGCTCTAACGTGAGGCAAAGGGGTACATTGGAACGTTAGTGAAAATGTTAAGTGCCACTAACGTTCTCGAACTTATACTTTCACTAAATGTTAACACCCCTAACGCCCTGAGCTAAAGTCTCTGCCCACTTAGCACTTTCTCTCTGCAAGTAAAGCCAAGCCCAAATGACGAAAAGAACTGATTCAAACTCAAGATCCAAAGGCTCAAGACTTGAAGAGCAAACTAGAAGCTGAGAAGAGTAGTATATATAGGAGTAGCTTTGAATTGAGAAAGGAGTTCTGGAAGCTGGAAAAAGAGAATTACTCTCTGTATTTTACTTTCTCTGCAATTTCTAGTTCTACGATGTATTCTCCATCTTTATTTTCATTTTCTAGAGCTATGAACAACTAAACCCCTTTCATTGGGTTAGGGAGCTCTGTTGTAATTTGATGGATCAATACTAATTTTCATTATTCTTCTTCTATCTTTTCTCTTGATTTTACTTGAAAGCTTTCGATCTTCATCCCATTGAGTAGTTATCTTGGAAAAGAAGCTATTTAAACTTGGATCTCTTTTGAACTTTGAAAGAGGAATGAAGAGATCAAGCTAGAAATGCTTTCTCATGTTGGACCAAATTGGGTTTGGATGGGTATATGACTATAACCCTCTCAATACTTGATTTGGGAAATGCATGTGGTATAATCAGTGACCATACTTCATCTCTTCTCATGAGCAATTGACCAAGGAATTGGCTATTGATCAAGACTTGAGAGATTGAATTGCAAGAAATTGTAATTCAATCAATTAAGATTGCCAAGGAGATCAATGAGTGCATTGATTGAGGAAGAGATGAAAATGAACTTGATCCGGAGAATTGCAACATCTCCTAAGCCCAATGAACTCCCCATCTCTGATCATACCCATTCTCTTTAATTTCTGCCATTTACTTTTATGAGCAAATTTCCCATTCCCATTTACAATTCTGTAATTTATTTTCAGTCATTTACTTCCAGTCCTTTAATTCTAGCATTTACTTTTCTGTTATTTACATTCCCGCCATTTTATTTTCTGCAACTCTCAACCCAAATTCTGGATTCGCTCAACTAGAACATTCTTCTAATTAAAGTTGCTTGATCAATCAATCCCTGTGGATTCGACCTCACTCTATTGTGAGTTTTTACTTGACGACAAATTCGGTACACTTGCCGAAAGGAGATTTGTTGAGAGACAAGTTTTCCGTGCATCAAGTTTATGGCGCCGTTGCCGGGGATTGATTGTGCATCAACAATGATTAAATTGGAAGATCACTAGATTGAGCATTTTTATTTTTGTGTATTTCATTTTTTGTTTGAGTGATTTACTTTTTGTTTTAATTATACTTCTTCCCTTCTCCCTCTACTCTTTTGTTTTTATTTGTTATTTTCAATTCTATTTGCTAACCCACAAACTGTTTGATATATTGCATCACCCACAACTAACA
>NC_029794.2:31380194-31382653 GCF_000816755.2 Arachis ipaensis | reverse complement strand
GGAGTCACAAAATAAATATAAAAATTGAAAACGGAATCAAAAATAGCAGAAGAAAAATCACACCCTGGAGGAGCATCTGCCTGGCGTTCAAACGCCAGAACAGAGCATGGTTCTGGCGCTGAACGCCCAGAATGGGCAACATCCTGGCGCTGAACACCCAGAACAAGCATGGTTCTGGCGTTCAACGCCAGAAATGGTAGCAAATGGGCGTTGAACGCCCAAAATGGGCACCAACCTGGCGCTGAACGCCCAAAGTTGTGTGCAAAGGCATTTTACATGCCTAAATTGGTGCAGGGATGTAAATGCCTTGACACCTCAGGATCTGTGGACCCCACAGGATCATCTCAGGATCTGTGAACCCCACAGGATCCCTACCTACCTCATCATCTCTCTTTCCATTCATAATCATCCCTTCTGTTTTCCATTTACCACTCACATCCATACACCCACTACCTTCAAAATTCAACATCTCTCTCCCACCCAATCCCACCCATATGGCCGAATACACACTCCCATCCATCTCCTCCATATCTTCTTATTCTTCTATTCTTTCTTCTTTTGCTCGAGGGTGAGCAACATTCTAAGTTTGGTGTGGTAAAAAGCATAGCTTTTTTGTTTTTTTTTCCATAACCATTGATGGCACCTAAGGCCAGAGAAGACGTAAGGTATTACTTGGACGACCCAGTGCACTTGCTGGTTAGTTGTATCGAAGTTGTGACAATTATGAATTAAGATCAGAGCACCAAGCTTTGGAGCCATTACCAGGGATTGTTCGAGCCTGGACATCACAATTTCGTGCACCAACCACCTTCCTGAGAATATGTGACATAGTGAAGTCTAATGGTGTTCACCCTGACGCCTATAGACTGCTCCTATTTCCATTCTCACTTAGGGACAAAGCAGCCAAGTGGCTGGAATCTTTCCCAAGGGAAAGCTTGACAACTTGGGAAGACGTGGTGAACAAATTCTTGGCAAGATTTTACCCTCCTCAACGAATTAATAGGCTGAGAGCTGAGGTCCAAACTTTCAGGCAACAAGATGGTGAGACTCTATATGAAGCATGAGAGAGGTTCAAGGAGTTAACAAGGAGGTGTCCACCTGACATGTTCAACGAATGGGTGCAGCTGCACATTTTCTATGAAGGACTCTCTTATGAGTCAAAGAAGGCCATAGACCATTCATCCGGAGGATCTTTGAACAAGAAGAAGACTATTGAGGAAGCCATAGATGTTATTGAAACGATAGCAGAGAACGACTATTTCTATGCTTTCGAAAGAGGGAACACAAGAGGAGTAATGGAGCTAAATAATATGGATGCTCTGTTGGCCCAAAACAAGCTCATTACCCAGCAGCTGGCTGACCTCACTAAGAAGATGGAGATGAACCAAGTAGCAGCAATCTCCACTTCATCAACAACCCAAGAAGGAGTGAATGAAGAAGCAGAGGGGAGTCAGGAGCAAGCCAACTACATTGGGAATTCACCAAGGAAAAACTATGATCCATACTCCAAGACCTACAACCCTGGATGGAGAAACCACCCAAACTTTGGGTGGGGAAGTGAGCAAGATCAAAACCAAGACCAGAGACGTTACAACTCCAACAACAATGCAGCTCACCAGCAATTCACACAGAGGACATCTCAATACCCCCACAACAACACTTCTCCACACACCTATCAAAACCAAAACAGCACATCTGCTCCGAATCACTCATCAATTGATGACAAGCTCTCTAAGATTGAAGTCTTACTTGAAGGAATATGCCAAGAGATTCAAGAAAATAAGGTGTTCAAAAAGGATGTGCGAGCCAATATTAAGAACCAGGGAGAGACCATCAGGGACAAAACTCAAAAACAAGCAATAGGAGTGGTGGAAAATATGTTGGTAAAGGTTGGGAAATACTTTCTCCCAACAGACTTTGTCATCCTGGACATGGAAGAGAGTCACACTCATCCAATCATATTGGAAAGACCATTCCTAACTATGGCCAGAGCACTTATCGATGTAGAGAAAGGGGAGCTAATATTGAGAATCCATGATGAACGACTCAGCTTCAATGTTTTCAAACTCTCACAAGAAACAGATCAAGAGGACAAGGAAACAAGCATTGAAGCACAGCCGGTTCATTCTGAGATCCCCTTAATAGATAAACAAGGAAAACAGCAATTGCCATAGCTCAAGGAAAAGTTGGAGGAACCTAAACCTCTAGAGGCAGGTGAAGACAGCACCACAACTCCTTTAGAAAAAGAGGTCACCAAGGGGAAGGCAACATCAAAAGAAACAAAGAAGAAGGTACCAAGGAGGTGGAGGAACAAGAAAATCCCTACGAAAGACTTCTCTCCAGGGGATAGAGTTGTCTCAGCTTACTTCTCAGATATTCCCCCTAATCTCCCCACTGTACCATCTCAGTTACCCAAGGTCTTCACTATCAACAGAGTTCTTTCCCTGGAACATGTGGAT
>NC_029794.2:31370568-31379964 GCF_000816755.2 Arachis ipaensis | reverse complement strand
ATATAAGTGAACCTTAGTGCATGATCATTCCTCACACTCAAATTCCCACTCTCCACACTTCATACTTTCGGCTTGCTCAAATCTCTTTATCACACTCTGTCCTAGCCAACCTATTCCTCATCTCTCCGTATCCTCCAAACCTCCACCTCAAAACAGCAACTGAATTCATGGCATCATCAAGCTCAAAGAGGCAAAAGAGGAAGGAACCCATGGAGAGTGTTCCTTTCGATGAGAAGAAATTCAAAAATGCCTTTCATGAACGTGAATTCGAACGGATAATGGCGAGAAAGATATTGCCAGAGTTAATCTTCCAAATCAATGCAGATGAGTCACCACAAATTCTGGAGAAAATCGAACAGAGGGGGTGGCAATTACTCACAAGTCCAGAGGGGAAGATCAATGGAAACCTCATCAAAGAATTTTATGCGAATGTAGTAAGAGAGGATAAAACCAAGGCCTCAACCTTCAAAAGTTACGTAAGAGGAAAAGAGGTGGACTTCAGCCCAAATGCCATAACAAGAGTTCTTCACCTGAAATCACCTCGTTTTGATGAGGAAAGTTATCAGGCAAGGATAAGTAGAAGCGCTGATAATAATGAGCTCTCAGAGATAGTGGTAGACATCTGTGTTATAGCAGCTGACTGGGAGAGGTACACAGATGGGAGACCCAAGTTCATCAAGAGAGGAGACCTGAGCCCTGAAGCCAAGGGGTGGTTTGAACTTGTGAGGAGGTCCATTCTACCAGCTGCAAATAATTCAGAGGTAAACATCAATCGAGCTACTATGGTGCATTACTTAATACAAGGTGGGGAGATCAATGTGAATGAGCTCATCGCCGAGGGATTCAAGATTCGGCTGAGAAGGTTGATTCAGGTGCCAGGCTTTGGTACCCCAGCACCATTCTCCGCTTATGCAACAAGGCCAAGGTAGTATTTGAGGACAGTAATCCAGACTGGGTAAACCCAGGGAGGCCAGTTACACTCGAGAGATTGGTTTATACTACACCTGCTCAACAACAAAGAAGACCACAAATAGGAAAACCAAAAGCAAAAGAAAAAGTTCACCAAGAGGAACCTCATCAGGAAGAATATCAACAAGGAGAGTATTCTGATCCAGCCAACTTGAACATGAGTCACCTTCTAAGAGCCATTGAGGATTTGGGGATGAGACATATGGAAGGACAAGAGCAAATACTGAACCTTCAAACCAACTGGCTGAGCCAACAGGAAGCATGGCAAAAACAACAAATAGAGCAGCAGCAGGAACACTACTCCAGGCTCACTCAAGCCATCAACCAAGTGAATGAGAGGCAAGAGCTTCAAGAGAAGCACTTGCAAGAACTCAACCAGCGGTAGATAGCCCAAATGAAAACTTTCAATGAGTTCAGTGTACTCAATGAAGGAAGGTAACTACATAGGCAGGAGTTCTATGTGAACACTCAAGCCAAGTTAAACTACATGACTAGTAATATGCATCAGCTACACTATGCCATCCCTACATATGATGAGGTCCAAAAAGATTTTGTAGAACAAGAAGAAAGGAAGGTGAAACAGCAAAAGGAGACACTCAAGAAGAATATGGAAGATGGTGGTTTCTGGAAGAAGCTGCTTGGAAAAGGCAAAGGAAGTGGGAGCACAAGCACTCAAGAGAGACACAATGAGGACAAGCAAGGATGGGAGCATGGGCATCCACATGAATGAAAGGTGGTGGAGTTCTTTTTAGTCCATCGTTTTCTATGCTTTAAATAAGGAAGATCTTGTATGAAATAGAACCTGCTTCCATGTTATGTTTAAACTTTTTAAATTCTGTCTTTTAAGTTTTCTTTCTGAATAGGTCCATGATTTCTGGTTTAAATGTCACTGCATCTTTCCCTTATTTACTTGTAATCTTGTCCATTTTAAATCAAATGAAGAAGAGAATGTTTATGTTTTTTAAAAGACCATAGTAGAGTTCATAATATGGAAGTGCATTCATGAATCTTTGGGGTAGTCATAAGTTAGCTAAGTTGGTTCAACCACAAGGCTAGGAGGACAACTATCTATCCTGAATACTTGACTTTGGATATACCCATGAGACTAAGTTAATAACAAGATCCTAATAAGAGAAAAGGGAAAGAACAATGGAAGTAAAAAAAAAACAAAAGAAAAAGAGTAAGCAATAAGGCTAGGCACCAATGGTTTGGACCTTGAGACAAGTGTCTGTGGTGCTCCTGTGTGAGAGATCTACTTGGATGAATAAGCTCTTAGGGGTGCTTTATCACCTGGTAACTTGGGTTAACTAACCCGGAATTACCAGCTGAAAGTCCATTATCAAGAGTAACCCTCACCACAGAGCATTTAGTAACCCAAAGAGGTGCTGGACACCAAGGTCTCAAGAAAGAAAATAAATGAACTATATGCCTGTGGTGTGTATGTATGGGGGAGAGACTTGAGGGAGTAAGTCCTTAGGGGTGCTTCAACACCTAGCACCTTGAACCAACTGGTTCGGGAGTGTTGGCTGAAAGCTTATCTTAAAAAGTTGCCCCCTTACCGAGCACTTAGCTTAAATAACACAAATAACCCTTGAAATAACAATAAAAGGATCAATGAATAAAAGTCTCATGGGATATAAACAAAGTAAGTGTTTAGGGACATGATAAAAGTCTGAAAGCCAGGAATGAACCTAAGTTGCTATGCATGAAACCACCATAAAATCAGTAATATGACTTCCAAAAGAATGACTCATTCCTCTGGATATTCCATTCATCATTCTCTTGTTTCAGTACTTGCTTAGGGACAAGCAAGCTTTAAGTTTGGTGTTGTGATGCCAGGGCATCTTGGCCAGTTTCACTGACCTTTTCTTTACTGTTTTTAGGGTAGTTTCATGCATTTCTTTAGGAAATAAGCTAGTTTTGGGTAGATATTCACCTACACCTTGATTCAAGCAGACATTGTGCATTTTACATTATTTCATGAGGATTTTGCATGAATTTAGTGACAAATTGTATGCTGCATTACCCATGACTTGGACTAGAACTTTGATGCACTCTGTTGCTTGATTTCAGGACCAAAGGAAGCAAGAAAAGAGAGGTAACTTGCAAGGTTAATGAGAAAAGTGATTGCCAATAACACTTTCAAAGCCATCATTGCCCACGTTAAGAGTCACGTTAACTAAGTTAACGTGCACTCTAACGTGGAGAAGGGAAGTTAAGCCAACGTTAGTGACACTCAACATTGTCACTAACGTTGGCAAACACTCATGAGTGGCCACGTTAGAGCCCACGTTAATCTAGTTAACGTGGCCTCTAACGTTAAAGGGGGAAGAGAAGCCAACGTTAGTGACATTCAACATTGTCACTAACGTTCCAATATGCCCCTAGATCTCACGTTAGCGTCCATGTTAACTCGGTTAACGTGGCTTCTAACGTGGCCATTCTTAGCCATCCCAACGGTAGTGACAATGTTGAGGGTCACTAACGCTCTCGAAGGTTGGCAAGGCCACGTTAGAAGCCACGTTAACCTAGTTAACGTGGGCTCTAACGTGAGGCAAAGGGGTACATTAGAACGTTAGTGAAAATGTTAAGTGCCACTAACGTTCTCGAACTTATACTTTCACTAAATGTTAACACCCCTAACGCCTTGAGCTAAAGTCTTTGCCCACTTAGCACTTTCTCTCTGCAAGTAAAGCCAAGCCCAAATGAAGAAAAGAACTGCTTCAAACTCAAGATCCAAAGGCCCAAGACTTGAAAAGAAAACTAGAAGCTGAGAAGAGTAGTATATATAGGAGTAGCTTTGAATTGAGAAAGGAGTTCTAGAAGCCGGAAAAAGGGAATTACTCTCTGTATTTTACTTTCTCTGCAATTTCTAGTTCTACGATGTATTCTCCATCTTTACATTTTATTTTCTGCAACTCTCAACCCAAATTCTGGATTCGCTCAACTAGAACATTCTTCTAATTAAAGTTGCTTGATCAATCAATCCCTGTGGGATTCGACCTCACTCTATTGTGAGTTTTTACTAGACGACAAATTCGGTACACTTGCCGAAAGGAGATTTGTTGAGAGACAAGTTTTCCGTGCATCAATTTCTGAGTATATTTCATGCAAAATTGAAGTCCAAGCAAAGGGGGAGCAATTAGTTTAGCCAACATGAGCCTTTAGTTAGTTTTCTAGAGAGAGAAGCTCCCTCTTCTCTCTAGAATTAGGTTAGGATTAGGTTAGATTATCTTAGATCCATGTTTAATTACTTGACCTCATCTTGTTTCTTTTATAATTTCTCATCTCTACATCTTGATTCTCTTATTTGTGATGTTAATTTCTTCTTTTGCTCTCTTTTGTGATGATGAACTCATGTTGGATTTGGTTTACATTTAAGGCAATTTGATGTTGATGTTTCTTTTATTGATGAATTGAGTTGTGAATTTATTTTTCTTGCAATTAGTAGTTAGTAGATTCTATTATTATTGCAATTTATGATGTTCACTTTTATTGCATTCTACATGTTTGATGAAATGTTTTTTTTAGTTATTGAATAGTTTTGTCAACTCTTGGTCTAAGCTAAGGGAATTGAGTAAATTTTAGTTATTGGGTATAATGGATTTGGTGATTTGAGAACCCTTGGTGATCAATTTGACACCCATTGACGCTAACCCACTACTAAGTTAATTATAGGTAGGTTAGGACTTAAGGGTTGATGTGATCAAACCTATTTGACGTACTTCTAGACTTAGGAGTAAATGTTACGTACTTAAGGCCTTTGGGAAGTAGACTTAATAGGTTGGCCTCTCATGATTATCAATATTTGGTTTGTTAACAAGGATGATGATCTCAATTACCCAAGTATTAGCCAAGAGTTCTTTATCTTGTTTTCTTTAGTTACTTGCCTAATTTATTTTTCTTGCCCTCCTATAAACCAAAAACCCCCCTTACCCCTTCATAGCCAATAATTGAGCATTCCATTGTTTCCTAGGGAGACGACCCGAAGTCTAAATACTTTGGTAAATTTTCATTTGGGGTTTGTACATGTGACAACCTAAATTTTTGCATGAAGGGATTAGTGATTGGTTTAGAAACTATACTTTACAATGAGGATTCATTTATGAAATTCTAAACCGTCAAAAGTCCCGCTCATCAAAATGGCGCCGTTGCCGGGGAACTCAATGGTGCTATGTTATTGGCCATTGTATATATTGTGAATATCTTGAATTTTGGTTTGTTTGCTAGTTTTTGCTAGTTTAGGATTTTATTTTCTCTGTTTCTTATTAATATTTGTTTTTATTTTCTCCTTCACTATGAATTCTCATCCTAAGCTCATGTACCATAAGTACCCCCATTGATAAATGTGGAGAAACAATCAAGGAGCCTAGTGAGGGAATGAACTTGAAGCTCCATGGTGAGGAAGAAGAGTTGAAGCAAGAAGTGCAACAAGAGGAGAAGGTAGAGATTATTGAACAAGAGGAAGTAGTGGTTGGAGCCTTAGGATATGTTGAGCACATAAAGGATGTTAGAGAGGAGAGTAAAGTTGCGAAAGTAAACGGAGAGTTGAAGGAAATGACCAAGAAGTGGACTCCATCACTAGTGATTTTTTGCCCACATTGATCAATCCCCTTGACGACCTTGTTGAGCCTTCTCCCGGTGGACTAGAAAGCAAGGTTGAGGAGGATGTGCAACCTCCAAGACCTATTGTGAGTGAAGAACTGGAAGAAGTATTCCAAGCAACGAGCCCTCCTATTTATGATGATTCCGCATCAACACATGATCTTTTTGAGTTCGAAGAGTCCTTCCCCAATTTGCTTAGACCCAATGATGAGGTAGACTTCACTAGACCTCCTATCTATGATGAGAGCGATGGGGAAGAGACGGAAGAAGTTGGTGAAGAAGAATATGTACTTGAGGAAGATTGGCTTGAGGAGGAACTTAAAGAACATTGCCAAGTGGTGGAAACCTCTAAAAGAGGATAGACGGGAGTAGAGCATGCTTTATCAAGATCTTTGGGAACTCCCTCACCTAGTTCACCATCTAATCCTTCGCTTGAGTGGGTAAAACTTCTAACTCTCAGCTTTATTATCCCACTTGAGTATGGTTTGCTTGAGACGGATGGCCAACTTAGGACGCTTTGTGGAATTAAGCGAAAGAGGAGGACGTTCAGTGGTTGGCGTTGTAAATCTAGATTCATTAGGGTTGGAAGCTCAAAATTGAAGAGCATGGATTGGTGTAATGCTCAAATAAATGGGTCTAGAAGAGTAGTTTGGTGCTTTCATGAGAATCCTACTTTCTCGTCACCCGGACGAAATCAAGGCAATCAACTAGAAGATGGGTTCGAGGACAAGATATGGGATCCTGGATTACCCTACGAAAATCAATTTTGGGAGCTCATGTCTTGGAGAGGACCTCACTCAAGCTTAGTGAAGAAGGTTGGAACTTCTGACAACCGATTGAAGGACAAGCACTCTTGGAGGTTCAAGAATGGATACAAGCATAAGCCACCTTGACAAGAAGCCTCCCAAATGTCCAACTTAAGGACTTAAAAGAAAAGTGCTTGGTGGGAGACACCCCACCATGGTAAACTCTTTCCATTCTCTTGTAGATATAATGAATGAATGAATTGGGTTCCATTGTATATAATTTCTTTACTTCTTAGTATATTTTGCTTTGCTTGCTAAGGTGTTTATACATTCTATGCTTTAATTAGGGATGATTCTTTGAATTTGAGTTTTTGCTTGGATTGCAAGTTTCCTCAAACTATTTAAAAATTCCCAATATTTCAAAAGTGTGTTTAATTTTGCATCTTAGCTGGTTTTAGAGTCTTAGAGGAGATTAGGAGGATATTGAGCTCTTTTTTATGCTTATAAAAAAAGCCAAGCCATGCGCAAGCGCAAAGTGCGCGCGCGAGTTGCGCATTTAAGTTTTCTGGGCCAAGGACCAGAGAGTTGTGCCACTTTTGGGCCAACTCTGTGCCTCAACCCACGCGGACACACGCTGTACGCATCTGCGCCCCTTCATTTTTTCTTACTCACGCGTAGGCACACCTAGCGCCTCCGCGCCTTTCCATAAGCTCAAGCCATCCACGCGAACGCGCACAGTGCGCGCACGCGTCGATGCGTTTTAGCATCACCCAGGCCAAAGGACCCGAGAGTTGTGCCAACTCTGGGCCTCCTTTGTGCCTCTGGCCCAGCTTACCCGCGAGGACGCACACCGTACGCGTCCGTGCCAATTCCCGATTTTCCCATCTACGCGCAAGCGCATATGGTGCTTCCGCGCCAATCCTTAATTGCCTCCACCCACGCGGACGCGCACGGTACGCGCACGCGTGGATTCAAATTTTTACTTACCCCAGGGACGCGAAGCCCTAGCACATTCGCGCAATCCCTCTTCTCCCCTGCTCTAACGTCTCTGACAAACCCCAATTTGAGGGTTTATCTTGTGCTGATTTCAGGGGTTTTATCAATGATTCCACACACTTTCTATATGAAAATACAAGATTTTGCATTCCTCTCCTAGTTTCGCCTCATGAATGAAAACATGCTTATTTCGCACTAAAATAGATACATTTCTAATCTTCTCTTGATGCCATTCGATGCCGTGACTTGTGTGTTAAGTGGTTTCAGGATATAGAGTAGGAATGGACCGAAAGAGAGAAGGAAGACGGGTACAAAGGAAGGAAGCATGAGGATTGAGCTTTGGAAATTTCCGCATGGGCGCGTGCGTGCACCTTGCGCGCCCGCGCGGATAGGGCAACGTGGAGCCAAAGCCAAGAGCCGGCTTGAGAAGCGGCTAAGCCAGGATCTTCATGGGCGCGCACGTATACATCACGCCTCTGCGCACATTACAAGACGTCTCAACGGCGCGTGCGCGTACCTTGCGCGTGCGCGCCGATTTGCGAATATGATTTCTTTTAAGAGTCACGTGACTTAGGCGTGGAGGCAGTTAAGGATCCCACTCTTGGAGAAACACCTTGGCGGGAAAAGCTTAAGAAGACCAAAGGAATAAGGGTTAAGGACACTTAGTTAGTTCATTTTCTAGATTTTTGCTTAGTGTGCCATGTTATTGTTTTGGATTAAGCGTGTATATATGTACATAGTTGCACTTCATTGTAAACTACTCAATTGACTAACTCCTCATCGTTACAATGAATTCCATTTCCCCTTCATTGCATGACGCGTTCACAACCGAATCCGAGCTTAACCCCTTTTGATCCGGAAATAGAACGAACTTTGTTTCATATTAGACAAGCTCAAACACACCATCGACCTCTACTCCTCAACCCCCAATCCAAAGTGTCATTCCCTCTCAACCTCAACCAAATCCAAAAGGGGGCATCAATGCCATCACCCTTAGATCCGGTACACAACTAAAAGAAAAGGAAGCAAAGGACCCAAGTCCTATCACAACCGGCCAAGAGGAAGAGAGAATAGATATAGAAGAGGTAGTGGAAGAGGAGACACCACAAGCCATAGTTGAGGATGAAGCCCAATCTAGTCCACCTCACTCCCCGCGCGAGCGCACACTGCGCGCGCACGCGCCGGTGATCGACGCCTTCTTTAAAACAAAAATTAAAAGGGGCACACTCATCCCTTCATTCTCATTCCACTTCTCTTCACTTCTCTTCTTCTCCCATATCCTTCTCCATCTCACAAGGTATTATACTAGACTCCCTCTTAGTCCATTAATCTCTTGTAGTTCTTATTCATTTAGTTGCACCATCTTTTAGGTAGCTTCTTTCTTCTTTTTTTTCTTCTCTCTTCCTTCTTTCTCTAGTTACTTCCTTGGGATGTCTTTGCTCTCTCCTCTCTTTCAATCCAATTCTTCATGGGCATTTAGGTCTCAAACTCACTTCCATGAATAGATGAATGGTGTTGCTTAATTTTCTTGCAATCAATATGCACTATAATCATTAATAATGGATTGTGGAGAGTTACATTGCTCTCATTTTCACATAATCACATACTACTTGAAGGATGCACACCAAGTGTTCGATGAAAGGCACACTTGAATTTTGGACTCATTATGACTACCTTGCCTCTCAACCAATCACTTTTGAGTGCATCCCCACTTTCCACAAACCATTCTTTCCCATTTTCTTAGCTTGCCTTCCATTTATGGTCCCTAAGGGTGTGTGCTTCTCATGCCTCTTCCTTGCATGCTTAAACTACCCTAGCACCACATGGAAATAATTTGCCTTGCTCTTCACACATTATCCTAGTTACATGTTGCAGCTGTCATGTAACAAAGATACCCTTATTTTATGGCATTACTTTTCATCACATTGAGCTCATGTACCTCCACTTCTTTGAGTTTGATATTTTCCCTTTCTTGCTTCCACAGGATGGTCATCAAAAAGGACAACGGGAAAGGCCCCAAGAAGCCAGCTTCCAATAAAGTGCGCCAAGAACTAACGGTCAGGCCCCTCCTGAAGAAGAC
>NC_029794.2:31361884-31370500 GCF_000816755.2 Arachis ipaensis | reverse complement strand
CCGGCTCACCTCAGTCCGATTGTGATGCCACACATTGACCGGAGGCATTGGAGGTTCCTCTTGAGGCAACCAACGGAGGCCAATCTCTCATGGGTGGTGGAATTCTACTCCAACTTCCACTCACCTCATCTCACATCCATATTTGTGCGCCGAAAACAAGTGTCGGTCACCGTGGAAACCATCCGAGAAGTCCTTGGGATTGAACCGTCAACGGATGCATATGACGCCTACCAAGAAGTCTTGGCTACATGCGTTGACCGTGCATTCGATTGGAGTGCGATCCTCCGCGTCATTGCTTTACCCGACGCATATTGGATTCGGGGGACCATAAAGCGAAGACCCAAGGGTTTAGATGTCCGCCACCTCACTCAAGAAGCCACGGCATCGGCCCAAATTCTAGCTCACTACGTGCTCCCAAGCACACATGGGTCCTCCATCACCGCCGAGCTTGCCTTATTGATATGGTGCATCTTGACTGAGAAACCGGTCGACGTTCCGCGTGCCATCCGCCAATCCATGGGGCGCATTCATGCCAAGGGAAATCTACCATTCCCCGCTTTAGTGACGGCATTAGTTGCGAAAGCCGGCGTCAACCGGGAGACTAAAGATAGGCGAACCTCAATACCGGTTGATGGTGATATCATTCCGACCAAGAGATGCCTCAAGCCTCCAGAAGTCACCAAGGACATTGAACTGCCCACACCAACTGGCCACGCTACCACTTTATCTACATCACAAAAATCGGCTTCCCAACGCCTTGAGGACCTTCACAACAAATTAGACCGTTATGAGAGGCGTAACCAATGCCGCTATGCTCATGTGAAGAGGCCCCTAAGCATAATCACCCCACCTATGGAGGAACCCGATATCTCCACCTCGATCGCAACTTCAAGCGGAGATAGCAATGGCATTGGAGATGTGGCACACTCGGAGCTCAATCACCCAGTGCGCCTACCCTCTAGCACGGAGGACCGTGCTAAGTTTTAAGTGTGGGGAGGTCGGCCGACCGATCTCCGTAGGTAACATCTGAATAAATCTGAATAAATTAGGATAGGTTGCATGATTAGGTTTTAGTTGGCACCATTCGCATGATAAGTCTGCTTGGTTGGAACAATGAAATTCTCTCTTAGGAAACCAACACTTTGGTACGATTAACCCACTTTGTTCTTAATTTAGCACATTACAAGCCTTAAAGCGGAAAACAATAAAAGTCCTTATTTGGATCTTCGATTAGCTTAGGCTAGTGTGTGTGAGTATCATTCAAGTGTGGGAACCTTGGGACATTGGGTGAATAAGAGGGTATTTTGTGTTATTATTGAAAATATTGGGAATTGGGTACATACTCATGTATTGATCAAATGTAAAACCTTATGCATTGACGCTCTTATATATAAAAAAAAAATTTTGAAAAATGAGAAAAACAAAAGAACAAAAGAAAAAAAGAAAACAATATGGAAAAGAAAAAAAGAAAAAAAAATATAGAAAAAGAAAAAAAAGAAAAAAAAAAAGAGGAAAAATAATAAAAAGGGGACAAAATGCCCCAAAGTGAAGCTCAAGAGGAATCAATGCATAAGTATGGTGAAACGAAAAGAAAGTGCATAAGTATGTGGAAAAGTGAGGAATGGATAGTTAGGTTAGCACTTAATTGTATAGGTCATTATGTAGGTTAGGTGGGAAAAGTTTAAGTTAATCAAAGATTCAAATCCTAAGTCCACTAGCCATATATGACCCTACCTTGACCCTAACCCCATTACGACCTAGGAAAAGACCTCATGATAATTGTATGCATGCATTGAATAATTGTTGATTGTTAGATGAAAAACAAATCTTGGAAAGGATGATTAGGGGAGAATTGAGAGAATAAACCCCAAACACCGAGTGATTAGAGTGCAAACACTTCCGACGAGGGTTCGATGCTCAATCCTTTGATTCCCGGCTCTCGCAAGCATTCCTCATGCAAGGTTGCGCATATTGCATTTGATGCTTAGAAAGTGGCGAGTCCTATGCTTTGACCACCATCGTATCCCATGTGCTCGCATATGTCCTAAGAAGGCTAATTTGCTCCCAACCAAGCGGATAGTGGCACTAGTCATAGTTGCATGCATATAAGTAGGTTGCACTTCATGAGTCTTATACTTTTGCAATCCCTCGGTCTTCTGTGTTTCTTTGCATTTCTCTAAGCATGAGGACATGCTAGAATCTAAGTGTGGGGAGGTTGACAAACCCCAATTTGAGGGTTTATCTTGTGCTGATTTCAGGGGTTTTATCAATGATTCCACATACTTTCTATATAAAAATACAAGATTTTGCATTCCTTTCCTAGTTTCGCCTCATGAATGAAAACATGCTTATTTCGCACTAAAATAGATACATTTCTAATCTTCTCTTGATGCCATTTGGAGTAGAATTTTCACACTTGGCATAGGGTTTGGTCCTTAGAAGAAGTTGAATAGTTGTATCAATAGTTGATTTGGAATTAGGGATTGCTAGTTGGCTTGGAGTGCACTAAAGCTAGATTCCCATAAGGTGAAGCAAGGACTTGTGACTCAAGTTGATTGCTTTCATTTGACCTCCCTCTATACCTAGGGGATAACTAAATGAAGCAAGGCCTAATTGTTGTCAACATTGAATGGACTATAAGGATAGAATTTCTAATGCCAACCCTAAGCCAAGTCTTTTGATAATTGATTGTTTGTTTCTCATTACTATGCTAAAACCTTCAAAGAATTCCAACAAGGCTTACTAAATCAATAAGATGCACACTTTGGCAATTCCAAGGGAGAACGACTCGGGAGACTAGTACTCTCGGATATAGATTGTAGATTTGTTTGATGAAGGATTTTGCGTCGGTTTAGACTATACTACGATTGATCATTTGATAATTTCTATACCGGCAAAAAAATCCATTTGTCAGTCTCTCCCTCTCCTTTTTACCATAACCACCACCATCCTCTCCATAACCGGTGCACGCCACCATCGTCGCCGCCATCGCCACACGACCCCCCTTCGTCCTCGCTCTCCCTCTCTCTCTCACTCAATCTTCTCTGCTCTGTTCTCTCTCACAGCGCCCCTGCTCCACCATGAGCACAGCCGCGACTCCATTGTCACCGGCGCAAGCTCCCCTGTGCCACCAGACTTCCGTTCTGCTCTGGCCGGTTCACACCTCCACTCTCCCTTCCCTTCTTCTGTTCCACCTTCCAACCCCCCTACTTCCAGGTTCCTTTCTTTTCTCATTTCAATTTTAATTTCATTTAATTATTTTTTTTAGATTATTCTATTTAGTTTGTTTAGTTAGATTAGTTTAGATTATTTTAGTTAGTTTAGTGTAATTAGGTGGTTAGCAAATCTTGCCTGAGTAGTGGATTTAGGTTTATCTGAATTTTTGCTACTATGTGACATTGCTCTGTTTCCTTGATTTTTTTCTGAGCTCATTTGATATGTGGTGCTGCATTTTAAGCCATGATTTTTGGTCATTGTCCCAAGAAGGAATGGTGTCTATTGCTGGCTGAATTGATCTATATTGCTTACTGCTGTTTGTGCTGCTTGTTGGCTTACATACCTCTTTTCATATGAATTCACTTCTAGCTTTTGTTTGTGATTGTTACTGAGTTTATATGAGATTGATTTGACTATCTGAATTTGGAAAATAGCCAATTTGCTGCCGAAATGCTGCCAGATTTTTCCTAACCAAGTTCCGTGAAATAACAATGTTTTGATTGATGCAACAAACTTCTATTTGACGATTTCTGTGTCAATAGAACTTTGTTAGCTAAATGGTTTGGAAAATCCTCAAGAGTAAGTTTTGGTCATACTTATCACGTTCTTTGCTTGTTATGCATAATGATTTGCTTATGTGCATTGAATAGTTTGAATGAACTTTTAGATTGACCATAAACTTGGTTTTTCATTTGAAATTGAGCCCAATTTGCTTGCTTTCACAAGGTTGATGATTTCTTCTACTTATGTGGCTAATGTGATTCATTTTATCTACGCCCAGATTACCTTTAGTCACTTGGCACATATAATTTTCAACTCTTATCTCAACCTTGTGACATTCATGGCTCATTGAAATTTGGTGTTTGAATTTCACTTGTGTGCATTGTTCACTGTAATTCTTATTTCGCCAACACCACTAGTGATCTTTACATTGATTGATGGTTTGTTTCATATTAGTTGTTTTCTAGCAATATTATATTTCATCATCAATGACTTGATGCATTTCATGATTGTGAGTGTGCTTACGTTCCTACTTTGTACATTCCCTCTTGAACTAACCCGGTAACCACCATATCACTTATTTTCAAACTGATTTCTAACTTGTTTAACCAACTAACTTCTTTTGGTTTTCAACTTAACTCTTTTGACCATTATTTTGGATATGGTGTTTCTTAGGCTTGATGAACAAGTAATGTGCAAATGTGGTTTGAATCCTTGGTTTGAAGTTTGATTTGAATTCTGAATTCTGTTGCTTGCATTCCAAGAAATCTCTTTTCTTTCTTCACTTCATGGATATGCTTTGCTTTGAGTGCTTACTATCTGTTTGGATATCTGCTTATATTGTATCATCTCTGTTTTTCAGGATGTCAGACAAAGGAAAGGCTATAGCCACTACTTCCAAAAAGAGAAAGCGCTCTAAGACCTCTACCCCCTCTCCTTATGCAAACTATGCTAAGAATCCCCTGAATGAAGAGGATAAGGAAAATCAGTTGCTGCCACCCACTGACCCAATCAAATTCCCAAACCTCTACTGTGAGCTCCGCTTCCGGAAAAAGAATCTTAACATTGAGAAGAAACTGCTCCTTCCCAATGATGTGAGGCATGCCATTAACACCCGTATTCTAGAGTTGGGATTAGACTTTGTTGACAGAGATTTGGGGAGGGTGAACACTTCATGGGTGAGAGAATTTTATTGCAACTTCTTCCGAGGCACTCTTGATTCAGTTCAGCTGCGGGGTAGAGAGATTATGATCACTGAGGCTGCCGTTGGGGATGCACTGTTTTGCCACCATCATTCTAATGATACTTGCGCTTATAAGCAGGCAGAGATAGCCATCCACTGCATGACATTTGACTATGAGGTGCTTAAGCGCGTGATTGCCACACCTGACGCTCCCTGGGTGATGGACTCTGGGAACAAGAAGCCCAAGGGGATGCACTTCGCTTATCTAGAAGGAAGCCAAGACCTGGCAGCATATCTTTACCCACTATGTCCTTCCCACCACTCACTTCTCAGAGATTTCTATGGATATACTGGTTCTGATTGGGTGTGTGATGGAGGGGAAGGAAGTAAACTTCCTCCGGTTGATTAGGCAGAGCATGTGGCGCGCTCATATTCGTGGCTTGCTACCATTTCCTACACTGGTCACCAGCATGATTGAGCTGGCAGATGTCTAGTGGTTGGATGATGACGTGAAACCACCACCCTCAGAGGACGACGACAAGGAGGTTACCATTCCATGGGGTGGATGGGTGCACGAGAAGCCCCCACCCAAACGCCGTTCCGGAGCTAGAGCAGTGGAGGAGGCAACTCAGCCCTCATCATCAGCAGTAGCAGCAGGACCCCTCTCTACTTCAGCAGCCGCAGCATCCTTACCACTACCAGCAGCACCTAAGCCGACTTATCTGTTGGTGCAGCACCTGCTTCACTTCATGGAGTGCATGACGAGGAGCCGACTCATTAGGATGCTTCTCCAGAGACACAGATCACCACTGAGGTTCAGCAGGACACTCCACAGCCACAGCCAGAGCCACAGCCGATCCCAGTCCCACAGCCAGTACCTGAGCCACAGCCCGGCGTGATTGTTGACCCCCATCCCGAGCTTCAGCAGTAGCATTGAGGACGATGCTTGATTCTAAAGTGTGGAGAGGTCACCGTTCGTGACCGGTGTTTGCATTCATGTGGTGACGAACTTTCAGACATCTATTTCTATTTTCTGCTACTTTAGTTATTTTGCACTTTATGTTTTAGATTATTTTGGGATTTTTGTACATATTTACTATTGTGGATATCCATATCTTGGTTGATGCACACTTTTATTTACTTTTATTATATATATATATATATATATATATATATATATATATATATATATATGTTTAATTCCTTGAATTTTATTTTTATTATTTTTATTTTCTGTTAATGGTTTCCTCTCCTCTCCAATGATATTATGTATAAGATTCACGTGCACCTTCTCAAGCATGGTTAGCACCTTCTCTTGAATATTTGTCAACAGGTATGGGATGCATCTTGGCTTTAATTGTGATTAGAAAAATGTTTTGGGATTGTTAAAAATCTAGTTAACCCTTTTTATATAAGAATTGTGTTTTAATTGAAAAAGGGGTAAACTAGAAAAATTTTTAAAATTTTCTAAATCACAACATTGCATTAGAATAAGACTAGTCAATATGATGAAAATTTTCAAGAAATTCAATTTTAGGGCACCACCCCAATTGGTTAAAAAAATTTTTAGAACTTACTTGAAATTATACACTTGTGGATCATGTTTTGAGCAAAGAACACAAGTATGTGAGATTTGAGCTTAATTGTGTGGTTACATCATATATAACCACTTACTTTCATTCTTGTGTGCATTATTCTCTTTCTATGAGTGTAATCTTTGATTTGTTTGATTCTTTATATCAATTATTTTGTGTATACATGCATTTACATGATTGAGGCCATTGTTCAAATAGCTCACTTACCCAAATAGCCAACCTTTTATCTTCCATTGTTAACCAATCTTGAGCCTATGCTTAACCCAATTGTTCATAATTGTAGCACATTACAAGCTTAAGTGAAAAATAATAAATGTCCCTTGTTTTGATCTTTGATTAGCTTAGGCTAGTGACAGTGTTCATTATTTGGTTTTGGGAAGTTGGGTACATTGGGTAGAGATAAAAGTATATTTGCGTTTTAGTTGAAAATTTTTAGAAATTGGGTACACACTCATGTATTAATCATATGTAAACCATATGCATTGATGTTCTTATATATTTTATCTTGACAAAAAAAAATTTATGCAATAAGAAGGGAACAAAATGTCCTAAAGTTGAAGTTTCATAAATTCAGTGCATATGTGTGGTAATCAAAAGGAAATACATGAATGTGTGAAAAAGTGAAGAATGGATAGCTAGGTCTGTTTAGAACTGTTTAGGTTGTCATAGGTTAGGTGGGAAGTTTAAGTTAATCAAAGATTCGAATTTTAAGCTCACTTGACCATATGCATCCTAGCTTGACCCTAGCCGCATTACAACCTATGGGAAAGCCCTCATGATATTTGTATGCATGCATAAAGTAATTGTTGATTGTTAGATGAAAAACAAATCTTAGAAAGCATGATTAGGGGAGAATTGAGTGAATCAACCCCATACATTTGAGTGCATAGAGCGGATACACATCCGATGAGGGTTTGATCGCTCAACTACATGTTTCCACCCATGATCATCTTTTCTTGAAAGTTTGTGAATTCTTTCAATAATTCAATCCAATTGTGGTTTGCTTTGATTGCCAATACCTTAGCCCTTATGCTTGCATGTGTATCTTGGAGATTGACTTATTTTGACTAAGCCATTGCATCATGTAAATAGATTGTATTCATATAGATAGATTGCATTTAGTTTGTTGCATTGAATAAATGTTAATACCCTTTGTTTCCTTCTTGATTTTAGCATGAGGACATGCTTAGTTTAAGTGTGGGGAGATTTGATAAACCCCGATTTCGGGATTTATCTTGTGCTTATTATAGGAGATTTTACCACCTTTTCCCACATTTATTTAATGAAATGGCATGGTTTTGTAATTCTCCCTTGAATTGTACTTAAGTGTAAAAACATGCTTTTTAGGCCCTAAATTGGTGATTTTGATTCACTTTAATTCCATTCGATACCTTGATGTGTGTTGAGCGATTTTAGGTTTGTAAGGCAAGTATGGGATGGAAGAAATGAGTAGAAAAGCATAAAAAAGAGGGAATGCATGAAGAAACAAAGATTGAGAATGCACCAATGGACGCGCACGCGTATGGTGGACGAAATTGTGATTACACCTTGATTATGTAAAATTCATTGCTCTTTCTTTCCCTGGTAATGGCGCCAAAAACATGATTCCAATACCATGGTTCACAACTTCGCACAACTAACCAGCAAGTGCACTGGGTCGTCCAAGTAATACCTTACGTGAGTAAGGGTCGAATCCCACGGAGATTGTTGGCTTGAAGCAAGCTATGGTCACCTTGTAAATCTCAGTCAGGCGGATATAAAATAGTAATGGGGTTTTCGAAATCAATTAATAAAAGAAGGATAGAAATACTTATGTAAATCATTGGTGAGAATTTCAGATAAGCGCATAGAGATGCATTCATTCCTCTGAACCTCTGCTTTCCTGCTGTCTTCATCCAATCAGTCTTACTCCTTTCTATGGCTGGCTTGTGCCAGTTTGGGCGTTGAACTCCACTTTGCAACTTGTTTCTGGCGCTGGACGCCAGAATTGGGCAGAGAGCTGGAGTTTAACACCAGTTTGCGTCATCTAAACTTGGACAAAGTATGGACTACTATATATTTCTGGAAAGCCCTGGATGTCTACTTTCCAACGCAATTAGAAGCGCGCCATTTTGAGTTCTC
>NC_029794.2:31360747-31361851 GCF_000816755.2 Arachis ipaensis | reverse complement strand
CTTCCTTGTCTTTGTTGCTCCTCCCTCATTGCTTTTTGATCTTCTCTAATTTCATGAAGGATGATGGAGTGCTCTTGATGTTCCACCCTTAATTGTCCTATGTTGGAACTTAATTCTCCTAGGGGGGTGTTGATTTGCTCCCAATATTTATGTGGAGGGAAGTGCATCCCCTGATGTATCTCAGGAATATCTTGATGATGAGCTTCTTCATGTGCCTGTTGAGATTCATGAATGTGCTCTCTTGTTTGCTCCATCCTTTTCTTAGTGATGGGCTTGTGAGATGAATCTTTCCATCTCCCATGGCTCAGAGGTGGAAGCATTTGTCTTCCCTTTCCTCTTTCTTGAGGTTTCTCTGGCCTTAGGTGCCATTAATGGTAATGGAAAAACAAAAAGCTTATGTTTTTACCACACCAAACTTAGAATATTGCTCGCCCTCGAGCAAGAGAAGAAAGAATAGATGAAGAAGAAGAAGATATGGAGGAGATAGAGGGATGTGTGTATGGATGTGAGTGGTGAATAGAAGACAGAAGGGATGACCATGAATGGAGAGAGAGAGGGTGAGGTGGGTGGGGATCCTGTGAGATTCACAGATCCTGAGATGATCCTGTGGGGTCCACAGATCCTGAGGGGTTCAAGGAATTACAACCTTGCACCAAATTAGGCATGTAAAATGCCCTTGCACACAACTCTGGACGTTCAGCGCCAGGTTGGTGCCCATTTTGGGCGTTCAACGCCCATTTGTTGCCCATTTCTGGCGTTGAACGCCAGAACCATGCTTGTTCTGGGCGTTCAGTGCCAGCTTTTCTCCAGGGTGCAATTCTGGCGTTCAGCGCCCAGATGCTGCCCATTTTGGGCGTTCAACACCCAGATACTGCCCATTTTGGGCATTCAGCGCCAGAATCATGCTCTGTTCTGGCGTTGAACGCCAGGCAGGTGCTTCCTCCAGGGTGTGATTTTTCTTCTGCTATTTTTTATTCTGTTTCTAAATTTTTCATTTATTTTGTGACTCCACATGATCATGAACCTAATAAAACATGAAAAACAAAAATAAAATTAGATAAATAAACATTGGGTTGCCTCCCAACAAGCGTTTCTTTAATGTCA
>NC_029794.2:31358077-31360630 GCF_000816755.2 Arachis ipaensis | reverse complement strand
AAGAACTTGGCTAAGAAAGCCGTGACTAGCTTATCCCAAGAGTTCAGGCTATCTTTGGGTTGAGAGTCCAACCACACTCTAGCTCTGTCTCTTACAGCAAAAGGGAAAAGCATGAGCCTGTAGACTTTGGGATCTACTCCATTAGTCTTAACAGTATCACAGATCTGCAAGAATTCAGTTAAGAACTGAAAGGGATCTTCAGATGGACGTCCATGGAACTTGCAGTTCTGCTGCATCAGAGAAACTAGCTGAGGTTTCAGCTCAAAGTTGTTTGCTCCAATGGTATGAATGGAGATGCTCCTTCCATGTAAATTGGAATTAGGTGCAATAAAGTCACCAAGCATTCTCCTTGCATTATTGTTGTTGGGTTCGGCTGCCATCTCCTTTACTTGTTCGAAATTTTCAATAAGGTTATCTCTGGATTGTTGTAATTTAGCTTCTCTTAGTTTTCTTTTCAGAGTCCTTTCAGCTTCTGGATCAGCTTCAACAAGAATGCCTTTTTCTTTGTCCCTGCTCATAAGAAAGAGAAGAGAAAAAGAAAAGAAGAGGAATCCTCTATGTCACAGTAAAGAGGTTCCTTATTGTTAGTAGAAGAAGAAAAGGAATAGGGGTGAAGAAGAATGAAGAATCCAAACACAAGGGTAAGGATAGTAGCAGTGATGTGAGATGAAGAGAAGTGCTAGTAGATGAATAAATAATTAGAAGGAGATGAGGGAGATGGAGAATTTTCGAAAATAATTTTTTGAAAAAGAGTTAGTGATTTTCGAAAATAATTTTTGAAAAAGGTTAGTAGTTTTTTTTTTGAAAATTAAAATAAAAATTAAAATAATTAGTTAATTAAAAAGAATTTTAGAAAAAGAGGGGAGATATTTTCGAAAATTAGAGAGAGAGTTAGTTAGGTAGTTTTGAAAAAGATAAGAAACAAACAAAAAGTTAGTTAGTTAGTTGAAACAAATTTTGAAAAGATAAGAAGTTAGGAAGTTAGAAAAGATATTTTGAAATCAAATTTTTGAAATATGAATTCCAGGAATCTTATGCTCTTTAGTCTAAAGCTCCAATCAAAGGGTCAGGCATGGCTTAATAGCCAGCCAAGCTTTAGTATGTAACTCAGACATGACACGCCTAACATGCGCTACAGTCGTGGCTTTACAGCCAGCCTGGCTTCAACATGCTTCATGAAACACTAGAATTCATTCTTAAAAATTCTGAAGAAATATATATTTTTGAAAACATTTTTTTTCAAAAACAGGTGAGAAAATTTTGAAAGATTTTTGAAAATTTTTTTGAAAATAAAACAAAAAAAATTACCTAAACTGAGCAACAAGATGAACCGTCAGTTGTCCAAACTCAAACAATCCCCGGCAACGGCGCCAAAAACTTGGTGGACGAAATTGTGATTACACCTTAATTATGTAAAATTCATTGCTCTTTCTTTCCCTGGTAATGGTGCCAAAAACATGATGCCAATACCATGGTTCACAACTTCGCACAACTAACCAGCAAGTGCACTGGGTCGTCCAAGTAATACCTTACGTGAGTAAGGGTCGAATCCCACGGAGATTGTTGGCTTGAAGCAAGCTATGGTCACCTTGTAAATCTCAGTCAGGCAGATATAAAATAGTAATGGGGTTTTTGAAATCAATTAATAAAAGAATGATAGAAATACTTATGTAAATCATTGGTGAGAATTTCAGATAAGCACATAGAGATGCATTCATTCCTCTGAACCTCTGAAGTAACAAACTTGAAATTTTTGAATCAAAACATTAATTGATGATGTTATTTTCGAAAATATGATGTAAAATTAAGAAAAATATTTTTTGAAAAATATTTTTGAAATTTTCGAAAATAACTAAAAAAATTGAAAAAAGATTTGATTTTTGAAAAAGATTTTGAAAAAGATAAGATTTTTTTAAATTGAAAATTTTATTTGACTCATAAAAACAACTAGATTTTAAAAATTTTTGAAAAAGTCAAATCTAATTTTCGAAATCTTAAGAGAGAAAAAGGGAAAGATATTTTTTTGATTTTTTGAATTTTTATGATGAGAGATAAAAACATGAAAATTATGCAATGCATGAAGATTTTTAGATCAAAACAATGAATGCATGCAAGAATGCTATGAATGTCAAGATGAACACCAAGAACACTATGAATGTCAAGATGAACACCAAGAACATATTTTTGAAAAATTTTTAATGCAAAGAAAACATGCAAGACACCAAACTTAGAATCCTTTAATGCTTAGACACTAAGAATTCAAGAATGCATATGAAAAACAAGAAAAGACACAAAACATGCAAATGCAAAGATCAAACAAGAAGACTTACCAAGAACAGCTTGAAGATCATGAAGAACACCATGAATGCATGATTATTTTCGAAAAATGCAAGATGCACATGCAATTGACACCAAACTTATAACATGACTCAAGACTCAAACAAGAACACAAAAATATTTTTTGATTTTTATGATTTCATGATTTTTTTGTATTTTCTTTTAATTTTTTCGAAAATCATTTTGAAAAAGAAAAATAAGGATTCCAAAATTTTT
>NC_029794.2:31279615-31358058 GCF_000816755.2 Arachis ipaensis | reverse complement strand
AGTAAGTAATTGATGCATAAATCCACTTCCGGGGCCCACTTGGTGTGTGCTTGGGCTGAGCTTGAAGTCTACACGTGGAGAGGTCATTCTTGGAGTTGAACGCCAGCTTATGTGCCAGTTTGGGCGTTGAACTCCACTTTGCAACTTGTTTCTGGCGCTGGACGCCAAAATTGGGCAGAGAGTTGGCGTTGAACGCCAGTTTGCGTCATCTAAACTTGGGCAAAGTATGTACTATTATATATTGCTGGAAAGCCCTGGATGTCTACTTTCCAACTCAATTGAAAGTGCGCCATTTTGAGTTCTGTAGCTCCAGAAAATCCATTTTGAGTGCAGGGAGGTCAGAATCCAACAGCATCAGCAGTCCTTCTTCAACCTCTGAATCTGATTTTTGCTCAAGTCCCTCAATTTCAGCCAGAAAATACCTGAAATCACAGAAAAACACACAAACTCATAGTAAAGTCCAGAAATGTGAATTTAACATAAAAACTAATGAAAACATCCCTAAAAGTAACTAGATTCTACTAAAAACATACTAAAAACAATGCCAAAAAGCGTATAAATTATCCGCTCATCAGCGTACAAGGCGCGCACGCGCAGAAGTGGTTTTACATAGAGGCGCGCACGCGCACGCGCACATGACGCGTACGCGCCGATACTCTCACATGGCCCACTTAAAGGCAAAACGCTGGGGGCAATTTCTAAGCTGCCCAGGCCCAAATCCAACTTGTTTCTGAGTGTATTTCATGCAGAATTGAAGTCCAAGCAAAGGGGGAGCAATTAGTTTAGCCAACATGAGCCTTTAGTTAGTTTTCTAGAGAGAGAAGCTCCCTCTAGAATTAGGTTAGGATTAGGTTAGATTATCTTAGATCCATGTTTAATTACTTGACCTCATTTTGTTTCTTTTATAATTTCTCATCTCTACATCTTGATTCTCTTATTTGTGATGTTAGTTTCTCCTTTTGCTCTCTTTTGTGATGATGAACTCATGTTGGATTTGGTTTATATTTAATAAAATTTGATGTTGATGTTTCTTTTATTGATGAATTGAGTTGTGAATTTATTTTTCTTGCAATTAGTAGTTGGTAGATTCTATTATTATTGCAATTTATGATGTTCACTTTTATTGCATTCTACATGTTTGATGAAATGTTCTCTTTAGTTATTGAGTAGTTTTGTCAACTCTTGGTCTAAGCTAAGGGAATTGAGTAAATTTGAGTTATTGGGTATAATGGATTTGGTGATTTGAGAACCCTTGGTGATCAATTTGACACCCATTGATGCTAACCCACTACTAAGTTAATTAGTAGGTAGGTTAGGACTTAAGGGTTGATGTGATCAAACCTATTTGACGTACTTCTAGGCTTAGGAGTAGATGTTATGTACTTAAGGCCTTTGGGAAGTAGACTTAATAGGTTGGCCTCTCATGATTATCAATATTTGGTTTGTTAACAAGGATGATGATCTCAATTTTAGCCAAGAGTTCTTTATCTTGTTTTCTTTAATTACTTGCCTAATTTACTTTTCTTGCCCTCCTATGAACCAAAAACCCCCTTACCCCTTCATAGCCAATAATTGAGCATTCCATTATTTTCTAGGGAGACTACCCGGAGTCCAAATACTTCGGTAAATTTTCATTTGGGGTTTGTACATGTGACAACCTAAATTTTTGCATGAAGGGATTAGTGATTGGTTTAGAAACTATACTTTACAACGAGGATTCATTTATGAAATTTTAAACCGTCAAAAATCCCGCTCAAAAAATACAAGATGTCCTAGAACAATACCTTGTTTTACCATAAAATGACATTTTTCAAAATTTAATACAAGGTTTGAACTAACACACCTGTCTAATACTCTAGCTAGATTATCCAAGCAAAGGTCGAATCAATCACCATACACACTAAAGTCATCCATGAAAACTTCCATACAGTTCTCAATAAGATCTGAGAAAATACTTATCATGCACCTTTGAAACGTAGCCGGTGCATTACATAAGCCAAAAGGCATCCTCTTGTATGCATACGTTCCAAAGTGACAGTTAAAAGTAGTTTTCTCCTGATCTTCAGGAGCTATATGAATTTGAAAATAGCCAGTGTAACCATCTAGAAAATAGTAGTGTTATTTACCTGACAGGCGATCAAGCATTGGATCGATGAATGGCAGCGGGTAGTGATCCTTGCAAGTTGCCTGGTTGAGGCGCCTATAATCAATGCACACCCTCCAGGAATTTTGCACTCTAGTTGCCATGAGTTCTCCATGCTCATTCTTTATTGTTGTGACTCCAGACTTCTTGGGCACCACTTGTACTGAGCTAACCCATTCACTATCCGAGATTGGATAGATGATATCAGCTTCAAGCAGCCTGGTCACTTCCTTTTTTACAACTTCTAAGATGGTGGGGTTCAACCGCCTTTGAGGTTGACAGATAGGCCTTGCTCCCTCTTCTAAAAATATACGGTGCTTACAGACTTGAGGGCTGATGCCTACTATATCCGTCAAGCTCTACCCAATAGCTCTCTTGTGTCTTCCCAGCACACTAAGCAACTGCTCCTCTTGTTGGGAAGTGAATTCCCTTGTAAAAATAACTGGGAGCTTCTCATGATCCTCAAGGTAAGCATACTTGAGGTGGGGTGGAAGGGGCTTCAACTCCATTTTCTGCTCATGGCTGGGCACTTGATCATCTGGAGCTAGTGATGGTGGCAAGGTGTCTTCATCTTGTTCAGAGGGCTTCCCCACACTTGCACCTTGCTCCATGTGCCTCTCTTCTACTTTGTCTTGGTGAACTGCAGCTACAGTTTCATCAATGATGCCGCACTGAAAGATGGAGTGATCTTCCGGAGGATGCTTCATAGCTTCATCCAGGTTGAAGCTCGCTGCTCTGCCATCTATCTCAAAAGAGTAAGTTCCTGGGAAGGCATCCAATTTGAACCTTGAAGTCTTTAGAAATGGCCTTCCAAGCAAGATGGATGATGGTCTTCCTGAGTCATTAGGGGGCATCTCCAAGATGTAGAAGTCAATAGGGAATGTTAGTGATGAGCGGATAATTTATACGCTTTTTGGCATTATTTTTAGTATGTTTTTAGTAGGATCTAGTTACTTTTAGGGATGTTTTTATTAGTTTTTATGTTAAATTTACATTTCTGGACTTTACTATGAGTTTGTGTGTTTTTCTGTGATTTCATGTATTTTCTGGCTGAAATTGAGGGACTTGAGCAAAAATCAGATTCAGAGGTAGAAGAAGGACTGCTAATGCTGTTGGATTCTGACCTCCCTGCACTCAAAGTGGATTTTCTGGAGCTACAGAACTCAAAATGGCGCGCTTCCAATTGCGTTGGAAAGTAGACATCCAGGGCTTTCCGGAAATATATAATAGTCCATACTTTGGCTGAGTTTAGACGACGCAAAAGGGCGTTGAACGCCAGTTCTATGCTACAGTCTGGAGTTAAACGCCAGAAACACATTACAAGCCAGAGTTGAACGCCAGAAATACGTTACAAACTGGTGTTCAACTCCAAGAATGACCTCTCCACGTGGAAACTTCAAGCTCTGCCCAAGCACACACCAAGTGGGCCCCGGAAGTGGATTTATGCATCAATTACTTACTTCTGTAAACCCTAGTAACTAGTTTAGTATAAATAGGACTTTTTACTATTGTATTAGACATCCTGGATTATATTTTTGATCCTGTGATCACGTTTTGGGGGCTGGCCTCTCAGCCATGCCTGAACCTTTCACTTATGTATTTTCAAATGGTAGAGTTTCTACACTCCATAGATTAAGGTGTGGAGCTCTGCTGTTCCTCATGAATTAATGCAAAGTACTACTGTTTTTCTATTCAATTCAACCTATTCCGCTTCTAAGATATTCATTCGCACTTCAACATGAATGTGATGAACATGACAATCATCATCATTCCCCCACGAACGCGTGCCTGAAAACCACTTACGTTCCATCTTAGATTGGATGATTATCTCTTGGATCTCTTAATCAGAATCTTCGTGGTATAAGCTAGATTGATGGCGGCATTCATGAGAATCTGGAAAGTCTAAACCTTGTCTGTGGTATTCTGAGTAGAATTCTGGGATTGAATGACTGTGATGAACTTCAAACTCGCGAGTGCTGGGCGTAGTGACAGACGCAAAAGGAGGGTGAATCCTATTCCAGTATGATCGAGAACCTCCAGATGATTAGCCATGCAGTGACAGCGCATCGGACCATTTTCACAGAGAGGATGGGAAGCAGCCATTGACAACGGTGATGCCTTCAGATGATTAGCCATGCAGTGACAGCGCATTGGACCATTTTCACAGAGAGGATAAAAAGTAGCCATTGACAATGGTAATGTTCTTACATAAAGCCAGCCATGGAAAGGAGTAGGACTGATTGGATGAAGACAGCAGGAAAGCAGAAGTTCAGAGGGACGAAAGCATCTCTATACCTTTATCTGAAATTCTCACCAATGATATACATAAGTATTTCTATCTTTATTTTCTGTCTATTTCTTATTTATTTTCAAAAACTCCATAATCAATTATTATCTGCCTGACTGAGATTTTCAAGATGACCATAGCTTGCTTCATACCAACAATCTCCGTGGGATCGACCCTTACTCACGTAAGGTTTTATTACTTGGACAACCCAGTGCACTTGCTGGTTAGTTGTATCGAAGTTGTGAATGAAAAACGATTTATTAAGACGTGTGTACAGAGTTTTTGGCGCCATTGTCTGAGATCACAATTTTGCGCACCAAGTTTTTGGCGCCGTTGCCGGGGATTGTTTGAGTTTGGACAACTGACGGTTCATCGTGTTGCTCAGATTAGGTAATTTTCTTTTTGTTTTATTTTCAAAAAAAAAATTTCAAAAAAATCAAAAAAAAAATTTCTCCTTTGTTTTCGAAAAAAATAAAAAATAAAAAATTCTTTTCAAAAATTTTTATTATGTTCTTCAGAATTTTTAAGAATGAATTCTAGTGTTTCATGAAGCATGTAGAAGCCTAGCTGGCTGTAAAGCCATGTCTAATTCTTTTGGACTGAGGCTTCCAAACCATCATCACGAGAGCAAGCTAGCTGTTCCTAATCCACCTGCTGTTGTATGACTGATTTGTATCTTCTAAAGCTTGGCTGGCTATTAAGCCATGCCTAACCCTCAGATTGGAGCTTTAGACTAAGAGTACAAGATTCCTGGAATTCATATTAAAAATTTTGGAATCCTTATTTTTCTTTTTCACATTAATTTTCGAAAAAGCCAAAAAAATTTTAAAAAAATCATAAAAATCAAAAAAATTTTGTGTTTCTTGTTTGAGTCTTGAGTCAGATTTTAAGTTTGGTGTCAATTGCTTGCTCATCTTGCATTTTTTTTCGAAATTTCATGCATTCATAGTGTTCTTCATGATCTTCAAGTTGTTCTTGGTAAGTCTTCTTGTTTGATCTTGATGTTTTCTTGTTTTGTGTCTTTTCTTGTTTTACATGTGCATTTTTGCATTCATAGTGTCTGAACGTGAAAGATTTCTAAGTTTGGTGTCTTGCATGTTTTCTTTGCATCAAAAATTTTTCAAAAATAAGTTCTTGATGTTCATCTTGACATTCATAGTGTTGTTGCATTCATCACATGTTTTGATCTAAAATTTCCATGCATTGAGCATTTTCATTGTTTTTCTCTCTCATCATTAAAAATTCAAAAATAAAAAAAATATATATCTTCTCCTTTTTCACTCATATCAAGTCATTAATTGTGATTTTAAAAATCAAATCTTTTTCAAAACTAATTTCAATCATATCTTTTCAAAAATATCTTTTTATCTTATCTTTTTCAAAATCATATCTTTTTCAAAAATTTAATTTTAAAATGTCTTTTCTAACTTCTTATCTTCTTATTTTTTCAAAATTGTTTCAACTAACTAACTAACTTTTTGTTTGTTTCTTATCTTTTTCAAAACTACCTAACTAACCCTCTCTCTAATTTTCGAAAATATCTCCCTCTTTTTCAAAAAGAGCCCACAGAGCCCACTGTCAAGTTATTGACATTAAAGAAGCGCTTGTTGGGAGGCAACCCAATTTTTATTTATCTAATTTTATTTTTATTGTTATTTCATGTTTTATTAGGTTCATGATCATGTGGAGTCACAAAATAAATAGAAAAATCAAAAACAGAATCAAAAAATAGCAGAAGAAAAATCACACCCTGGAGGAAGGACTTACTGGCGTTTAAACGCCAGTAAGGAGCATCTGGCTGGCGTTCAACGCCAGAACAGAGCATGGATCTGGTGTTGAATGCCAGAAACAAGCAGCATCCTGGCGTTCAGACGCCAGAAATGCACACTGAGGAAGAGCTAGCGCTGAACGCCAGAAACAAGCATCTGGCTGGATTCAACGCCAGAAATATGCTGCATCTGGGCGTTGAACGCCCAGAACAAGCATCAATTCGGCGTTTAAATGCCAGAATTGCATGCATAGGCATTTTACATGCCTAATTGGTGCAGGGATGTAAATCCTTGACACTTCAGGATCTGTGGACCTTACAGGATCCCCACCTACCTCACCCTCTCTCTCTCTATTCATGGTCATCCCTTCTGTTTTCCATTTACCACTCACATCCATACACCCACCTACCTTCAAAATTCAACATCTCTTTCCCACCCAATCCCACCCATATGGCCGAATACACACATCCCTCTATCTCCTCCATATCTTCTTCTTCTTCTTCTTCTTCTTCTATTCTTTCTTCTTTTGCTCGAGGGCGAGCAATATTCCAAGTTTGGTGTGGTAAAAGCATAGCTTTTTTGTTTTTCCATAACCATTAATGGCACCTAAGGCCAGAGAAACCTCAAGAAAGAGGAAAGGGAAGACAATTGCTTCCACCTCTGAGCCATGGGAGATGGAAAGATTCATCTCACAAGCCCATCACTAAGAAAAGGATGGAGCAAACAAGAGAGCACATTCATGGATCTCAACAGGCACATGAAGAAGCTCATCATCAAGAAACCCCTGAGATACCTCAAGGGATGCACTTTCCTCCACAGAATTTTTGGAAGCAAATCAACACCTCCCTAGGAGAATTAAGTTCCAACATGGGACAACTAAGGTTAGAAAAGATCAAAAAGCAATGAGGAAAGAGCAACAAAGACAAGGAAGAGACATAGAAGAGCTCAAGGACATCATTAGTTTCTCAAGACAACAATTTAAGTTTGGTGTTGTGATGAGCGGATAATTTATAAGCTTTTTGGCATTGTTTTTAGTATGTTTTTAGTAGGATCTAGTTACTTTTAGGGATGTTTTTATTAGTTTTTATGTTAAATTAACATTTCTGGACGTTACTATGAGTTTGTGTATTTTTCTGTGATTTCAGGTATTTTCTAGCTAAAATTTAGGGACTTGAGCAAAAATGAGATTCAGAGGTAGAAGAACGACTGCTGATGCTGTTGGATTCTGACCTCCCTGCACTCAAAGTGGATTTTCTGGAGCTACAGAACTCAAAATGGCGCGCTTCCAATTGCGTTAAAAAGTAGACATCCAGGGCTTTCCAGAAATATATAATAGTCCATACTTTGCCCATGTTTAGACGATGCAAAAGGGCGTTGAACGCCAGTTCTATGCTGCAGTCTGGAGTTAAACGCCAGAAACACGTTACAAGCCAGAGTTGAACGCCAGAAATACGTTACAAACTGGCGTTCAACTCCAAGAATGACCTCTCCACGTGGAAACTTCAAGCTCTGCCCAAGCACACACCAAGTGGGCTCCGGAAGTGGATTTATGCATCAATTACTTACTTTTGTAAACCCTAGTAACTAGTTTAGTATAAAGAGGACTTTTTACTATTGTATTAGACATCCTGGATTGTATTTTTGATCCTGTGATCACGTTTCTATCTTTATTTTCTGTCTATTTATTTTTATTTTCGAAAACTCCATAATCAATTATTATCCGCCTGACTGAGATTTACAAGATGACCATAGCTTGCTTCATACCAACAATCTCCGTGGGATCGACCCTTACTCACGTAAGGTTTTATTACTTGGACGACCCAGTGCACTTGCTGGTTAGTTGTATCGAAGTTGTGAATGAAAAACGATTTATTAAGACGTGCGTACAGAGTTTTTGGCCCCGTTGCCTGAGATCACAATTTCGTGCACCAGTTAGCCCCTTAATGCTCACCAGCACGTCCTCAGCAACTCCAACCACCGAGATTATGCTTTTATCTGCCAAAATAAAACGTGCTGCCAACCTTTTTAACGGAGGGAGCCTCAAGGCATCATATACAGATAATGGCATAATACTCACACATGCACCTAAATCACACATACAGTAAAAAAATTGTACACCCTCAATAGTAATAGTAACCATGCATGGACCCAGATCACTATATTTTTCTAGTACAACACCCATTAAAGCAAAAATAGAGCTACCTAGGGAAATAGTTTCTAAATCATGTATTTTATCTTTATTCATGCATAAATCTTTTAGAAACTTAGCATACTTAGGTACCTGGCGAATGGCATCAAAAAGAGGGATAGTTACGTCAACCATTTTGAAGATCTTCACTATCTTGGGGTCTAGCTCCATCTGCTTTCTGGATTTCCTAGCAAGGTGTAGAAAAGAAATGGGAACTGCATCTCTTGTAACCTCATCTTCCTTGGGTATTCCATTCCTTGGTTGAGCAGCTTCTTCTTCAATCCTGTCTTGTACTTCATCCTCTTCTTCGGCATCCTCTACCTCAACAATGTCTTCAACCTGAATGTCTTCTTTTGAGCTTGGCTCTTTATGACTCCTCTCTTGCAGTGTGGTTCCGGACCTCAAAGTAATGGCATTGATTCTACCCTTTGGGTTAGGTAAGGGTTGAGAAGGAAGTGCACTGGAGCTTGAAGGTTGATTGTTGGGGGTAGATAATGATTTCATCTGGGAGATGAGATCTTGTATAGTGGAGCTGAGACCATTTATGGAAGAGGTGATTGTATTCTAAATGTCTTTTGTCCTTGTGCAATAGAGCGAAGCATCTCATCATTAGAGGAGGAAGGGGGTAAGTAATTTGAGGAGCTTGCTGTTGGTTGTTCTGAGGCACTTGGGATTGCCTTTGGTGAGGTGCTCGGTAAGTCTGGCCTTGGTTCAGCTGTTGGTATGGGGGGTTTGTTGATACTGGTTCTGCTGATTGTTGTTGTTATTTCACCTCTGATTTCCACCATTGTCTCTGCCTCCTTAATTGTAGTTGTCCCTCCATTCTTGGTTGGAATTTTCTCTCCATCCCTGGTTGGAATTGTCTTGCCAACCTTGATTGTAGTTACCACCTTGGTTATAATTACCGCCTTGTTGATAATTCCCTTGATTCAGGCGGTTATAGTAGTTGCTAATAGCTGTCAAGGTATTGTCTTCTTGTTGTTGGAGTTGTGGACATTCATCAGTATAATGGGAATAGCAGGAACATATTCCACACACTCTCTGAGGAACCAACTGTTGACATTGTTGTTGTGGAGGAGGCTGAGGTTGCTGTTGATTTAGTTGTAGCTGCTTCAGTATGTTGGTTATCTCTCCCAGGGTCTTTGTGAGAGCAGCAGTCTCACTACTAGAGGAAACCTTCGCAATAGCCTTGGGATGGTTATTCCTATGCCTGGCATTCCGGGTAGACTGATGCCAGGGCATCTTGGCCAGTTTCACTGACCTTTTCTTTACTGTTTTTAGGTTAGTTTCATGCATTTCTTTAGGAAATAAGCTAGTTTTGGGTAAATATTTACTTATGCATTGACTCAAGCATACATTGTGCATTTTACATGATTTCATGAGGATTTTGCATAAGTTTAGTGACAAATATTATGTTGCATTACTCATGACTTGGACTAGAGCTTTGATGCATTTTGTTGCTTGATTTCAGGACCAAAAAGAAGCAAGAAAAGAGGAGGTAACTTGCAAGATTAATGAGAAAAGTGATTGCCAATAACACTCTCAAAAAGCCATCAATGCCCATGTTAGAGAGTCACTTTAACCAAGTTAACGTGAACTCTAACGTGGAGAAAAGAAGTTGAGCCAACGTTAGTGACACTCAACATTGTCACTAACGTTGGCCTATGGTGCTAAGTACCACGTTAACTCCCACGTTAACTTGGTTAACGTGGGAACTAACGTAGAGGATGAAGAGTTGTCGACAACGTTAGTGACACTCAACATTGTCACTAATGTTGAAGCAACCACACAACCCCCAAGAGTCACGTTAACTTCCACGTTAACTTGGTTAACGTGGAAGCTAACGAAGAGAAATGAAGGATGATCCAACGTTAGTGACACTCAACATTGTCACTAACGTTGGGATGGCTAAAAGATGGCCACGTTAGAAGCCACGTTAACCTAGTTAACGTGGACTCTAACGTGAGACCTAGGGGCACATTGGAACGTTAGTGACAATGTTGAATGTCACTAACGTTCTCGAAGGATGGCAAAGGCCACCTTAGAAGCCACGTTAACCTAGTTAACGTGAGCTTTAACGTGAAGCAAGAAGGGGCACACTGGAACGTTAGTGACAATGTTGAGTGTCACTAACGTTCTTGAAGGTTGACAAGGCAACATTAAAAGCCACGTTAACCTAGTTAACGTGGGTTTTAACGTAAGGCAAAAGGGGTGCATTGGAACGTTAGTGACAATGTTAAGTGTCACTAACGTTCCCGAACTTGGACTTTCACTAAATGATTAACACTCCTTATGCCCTGAGCTTAAGTCTCTGCCCACTCCGCACTTTCTCTCTGCAAGTAAAGCCAAGCCCAAAAAAAGAAAGGAACTGCTTCAAACTCAAGATCCAAAGGCCCAAGACTTGAAGAGTGGACTAGAAGTTGAAAAGAGTAGTATATATAGGAGTAGCTTTGAATTGTAAAATAGTTCTGGAGGCTGAAGAACTACTCTCTGTATTTACTTTCTTTGCAATTTCTAGTTTTAGGATGTATTCTCCATCTTTGTTTTCATCTTCAAGAGCTATGAACAACTAAACCCCTTTCATTGGGTTAGGGAGCTCTGTTGTAATTTGATGAATCAATACTAATCTTCATTGTTCTTCTTCTATCTTTCCTCTTGATTTTACTTGAAAGCTTTTATTCGCTCAACTAGAACATTCTTCTAATTAAAGTTGCTTGATCAATCAATCCCTGTGGGATTCGACCTCACTCTATTGTGAGTTTTTACTTGACGACAACTTCGGTACACTTGCCGAAGGGAGATTTGTTGAGAGACAAGTTTTTCGTGCATCATAGACTCAGCTAGATCGGCGATCAGTTGTCACGCTTCTGTCGTCGTCTTGTACTTAGTCAGAGAGCCATTACTCGTAGTATCTAATATACTCTTGTCTTGAGGCTTCATGCCTTGTGTGAAATAGCTAATCAACACCAACTGGTCAATCTTGTGGTGGGGACATGAGTCTAGAAGATTCCTAAAGCGTTCCCAATACTCGTAAAGAGTCTCTAATTCGCCTTGGATAATGCAGGAAATTTATTTCCCCAGTCTATCTGTAACTTCAGCTAGAAAGTATTTGTCCAGGAATTCCCTTCTGAGCAGATCACAATTACTAAAAACTTCTTCCGGTTGAGTGTAGAACCACTCCCTTGCCTTTTCCTCAAGAGAAAACGGGAATGCATATAGCCAAATAGTAGTCTCATCTGCACCATAACGCCTAATAGTTGAGCAGGATGTCTGAAAATCTCTGAGGTGCTTGATAGGCTCTTGAGCAGGCAAGCCATGAAACTTAGACAGTAGATTGATTAGCGCAGTCTTCAGTTCAAAATCTGCAGCCAGATTTGGATGACGGGCTTGATACGATTGCAGTGTAAAGTCTGGAGCTCCTGCTTCCTGGAGAATAATCCTTCTGGGCTCCGCCATATTACCTGCACGTAAATCAACAGAATTAGCAGAAGAGGAGCTTGTTTCTTCCTCAAATAGCGCTTCAGATTCACCCTCAGATAAGACTGGTGAATTGGTAGTAACCACTTCACCACCCTCAGAGGCTAACCGACACCGAGCTCGCCTAATATATGAAATAGTTCTTTCGATTTCAGAATCAAATACGGCTAAGCTCGGATTAGGTAGTGAACGCATCATTCAATGAAAGAAACATACAGCTCATGGTAATAAAATAAAATAAAATAGGCAAATATGTAAATTTCAAAATATTTATACCAACCAATAATTTAGCACACTGTTGCAAATCCCCGGCAACGGCGCCAAAAATTGGCGGGCAGAAAATTGATGATTAAGAAAATTATAATAAGAACACCGTTGCAAGTACAGTTCTTAACCGACAAAAATTCCTCTTATCAATTTAGAAAGAGTTGTCACAATTTAAGAATAAAATACTGGGAGTAGAATTCCCAAGTCGTCTCCCAACGAGTTGACAAAAGAGTGCAATTTGTTGGTCAGAAATTTTCTGAAAAATTTTAGAGTTGGAGAATGGAAGAATAATTGATTATAAATTAAAGCAAGAAAATTTAACAAGAGATTTTATATATTTGAAATAAAAAGCCTTGACTGGGAGAAGATTAATTGGAAATTCTATCCTTGTTGAATTTTCCCAAGTGTAATGGTAAAAGGTTGTTGTTTCTACTTAGTTATCCCTTACCGAATAAAGGAAAGTCAAGTAACTGAACCAACTCCGATTCCCAAGTCCTAATCCTCTCCTAAGGAAGCATTAGAGTTAGAGACTAGAGAGCCAGCCAACAACTTCCAATTACAAATTAACACTTGAGTATTCCAACTCAAGGGTCTCCTCTTAATCAACTCCCAAGTCAAGTTGGGAGTCTACTCCATTGGCATGAATGCCATTTTTATAAACATAAAAAAGGGAATGAAAAGAAGACATGAAAATTAAAATAAAATAATAACAGAAAATTAACTAAAAGTAAAAATAATTATTTGCATTAATCCTTTCCAAAATCGAAGATATCCACATGTAACCCTGAACACAGTGAATGAAAAGTAAAAGAGTAAGGAAATAAGAAAGCAAACTGTAATGATAGAGACTTCAAACGGAGGTAGTAACTCTCCTCAATATCCAAAATCAAAAGTATAAAACTTAGAAATCTATGAATATGAAGAACCCTAGAGGAAGTAGTAGTTTTCTCTCTCCAATTTCAAACTAAAACTAAAACTGCGTAAAAGTGAATGTGTCTTGAGTCTCTGCTTGTCCCTGGCTCTAGTTTGTGTTTCTGGGCCAAAAACTGGGTCCAAAACCAGCCCAAAATCGCCCCCAGCGTGTTCTGCAATTTCTGCACGTGGCGCACGTCACGCATACGCGTCAGTCACGGGCATGCGTTGCTGTGCAATTTCGCTTGTCACACGTACGTGTTAGGTCCGCGTCCGCGTCGCAGTGAAAAGCTTCAAGTCATGCGCACGCGTGAGCCATGGGTGCGCGTCGATCCTCGCTAGTTTTCTCCTTTATTTCTTGTGTTCCTTCCATTTTTGCAAGCTTCCTCTCCATCCTCTAAGCCATTCCTGCCCTATATAGCCTGAAAATACTTAACACACAGATCACGGCAACGAATGGTATAAAAAGGAATTAAAAATACACAATTTAAAGGCTTAGGAAGCAAATTTTCAACCATAGAACAAAATTGGGAAGGATTTATAAAATCATGCAAATTGTATGAATAAGTGTGCAAAGACTTGATAAAAATCACTCAATTTAGCATAAGATAAACCATAAAATAGTGGTTTATCACTGTAGCTCGCGGAGTTTAAGCCGACAAGTATATATAGACATACAGAGTTTTGAAAGCAAAATAACTTATACAAAATATCTCTCTCAAGGTAAGCCTCCTAAGGCAATATAAATACAAAAGTGAGAGAACTGGTCAAAATAGCCAAAATGACAACAAAATAGAATAAGGTCCTCCGCTCTGTCACCATCAAACTACTCACCGAGGTGGGTTGCGACCTGCGTTTGAAAAACAACAACAAAGTATGGAATGAGAACCGGAGGTTCTCAGTATGGTAACAGTGCCCAATAATGTAAGATGTAAGGTTCCGGGATGCCGAAGGCAATCCTAGAACTTCACACCAAACAGATATTCAAGCTTGATGAAATAAATAACTTAAACCGTAAATAATAAAACAAAGGTATCTAAACTTAGGGGATTTCTAACTAAAACTAGTCACCGCTGTCCCACAGCCTTCACCTACCTACCCTCTGAGTGATCCCATCGCCACTGCCTACCTAACCTCCTCAGCACTAGACAATCACGTATAATGCAAGCAAGTAAAACACAGGTAGTAATCATATATAACAAGTAATTCAAGAAGCAAGTATGCATATTACACAATTAGGCAAATTCAAGTAATCAAAGCAAACAAGCACATAAGAGATGCATATGATAAATGCCTGTCCTATTGGCTCGTGATATCACTTGTCGGTCCGTAAATGCCAACCCGACACATCCTTTCGGATGTAGCCTTTTCTGCCACGCCAGAGATATAGTGCCCTGCACACTCATACAGCAGCAAATCTGCTACGCCAGAGATATAATGCCCTGTACACTCATGCAGTAGGGAGTCTACTACGCCAGGGATATAGGCCCCACACACTTCGTGCAGCAGAGAAGGAAACAACTACAACTACTCATGCAACAGAAAAATCTGCCACACCAGGGATATAGGCCCCACACACTCATGCACCAGAGAAATCTGCCACGCCAGGGATATAGGCCCTGCACACTCTCAACAACAACTACTCATGCAGTAGAGAAATCTGCCACGCCGGAGATATAGGCTCCGCACACTTCCATATAATCCAAGAATTTACTTATTCATTTCCAAGCCCTCAACTCATCATAATCCATCACCAGTTTCCAACTTCTCAAAAAAAAATCTCTTCAACCATATACTTTACAACTCAATACTCACCACTCAAACTAGAAATTACACAAACCTTCCAAACCTAGATCATCGGCTCTAAACACATAACTAAAAATACCCTTTTCATTCACCTATTATTTTCTCTCTTGATTCAGGACACTAAAACTAGTAAAAAGGTTTTAAGTAAGTGTTACAGAAGTTTGCGAGCTTGCCGGGAAGGTAAAACAGTGAAAAAAAAAGGTTTTCGTTGAAAACCAGGGAAGTGTCCGTACGCATAGGGTTGTGCGTACGCACGCCCAGGAGGATTTTCAAGACGTGTGCGTACGCACAGAGAGTAAAAATTTACATTCCGCGTACACGCACAGATACGTGCGAACTCCCTCAACATAATGCACCTTCCAGCATGTGTGTGCGCATGGGGATGTGCGTACACACAACTTGCAAAATTCGTAAGGTGAGCATGCGTACCAGAGTGTGCGTGCACACACAAACCAGAAATCACAAATTCTACATCACAGAATTCAGATTTCTGGCACCAAATTTTGACGATCATATCTTTCTCTACAAAATTCTGATTTCTACAAAATCTATAATATTTTAAAGCTCTTTAAATTATCTTTAATTTGATACAAAAATCATTCAATTTCAAAAACTGTAGCTCAAGATATGATCTGTCAAAGTTTACAAAAAATCCATTTTTACCCAAAATCTCTAAACCTCAATTTTAACCAACTCTTAATTCAAAACCAATTCAATCACATTTCAACCATACCAAAATAATCCGAAATTCATGCAAAACAATGCTTCAACTATTTTCTCAATCACACAACCTTCTAAACCATTCAACAATTCTAAATCCAACCTAATTCACATTTCCCAATTTCTATTAACCTTATTAACATCAATATGACCACTCACCATTCCCATCAATTATCAATGTCACATATTTCCAAACTTCCATCCAATAAACACATTATCATCAATTCATCATTATCAATACTCAGAATCATTATTCATAATTCTCACCAATCCATTCAATTCATCAAACCTCCGCACTCATTTACTATCAACATCCATTTTCAAACCTCAACACCCACTAACATAACTCATCAATAATCATCATCTAACAACATATATGTCATCACCTTCAAACTCATACAACCTCCATCCCAATTATTATCAAGCATAGCATTTATATACAATTAATCATACAATCACATCATTCAAACCTATCTTAAGGTCAACTAGCCTAAGTTTCCAAAAATATTACATATTACATAAAGGAAACCGAAATCATACCTTGGCCTATTCACAATATGTGCAAAACACCAAAAGCTTGATTCCAACAAGATCAACAAACCGCAAGCACCAACACCACCTCCAAGACTCACTAACTATCAAGCCATACACATATAACATACCAACATCAAGCTTACACTACAAAAGAAAAGACCTATGGTCACGGTAAAAAACCGTGACCATAGGTAGTAAAAAGGGGTGACCATAGATCTATGGTCACGGTTTCTATGGTCACGGTTTTAATTTTCAAAATCTAACACTTTAGGCCATGTTTTTTCACCGTGACCATAGGTTAATCTATGGTCACGCGTGAAAACCGTGACCATAGCCTCTATGGTCACCCCTCCTTAAAACCGTGACCATAGCCTTATCTATGGTCACGGTCTTTACCGTAGCCATAGCCTCTATGGTCACCCTTCCTTAAAACCGTGACCATAGCCTTATCTATGGTCACGGTTTTCACCGTGACCATAGCCTCTATAGTCACCCCATTTAAAACCGTGACCATAGCCTCTATGGTCACCCCTCATTAAAACCGTGACCATAGCCTCTATGGTCACCCTCCTTAAAACTGTGACCATAGCCTTATCTATGGTCACGGTTTTTGCCATGGCCATAGCCTCTATGGTCACCCTCCTTAAAATCGTGACCATAGCCTTATCTATGGTCACTATTTTTCACCATGGCCATAGCCTCTACGATTACCCCTCGTTAAAACCGTGACCATAACCTTATCTATGGTCACGGTTTTTGTCGTGGCCATAGCCTCTATGGTCACCCATCCTTAAAACCGTGACCATAGCCATATCTATGGTCATAGTTTTTTACCGTGGCCATAGCCTCTATGGTCACCCCTCCTTAAAACCGTGACCATAGCCTTATCTATGGTCACGGGATTTTAAGCTTCATTTTGTTCAGAGAGTATCCCCACACTTGGACCTTGCCCCATGTGCTTCTCTTCTACTTCTTCTTGGTGAACTTCAGCTATAGTTTCATCAATGATGTCGCACTGGAAGATAGAATGATCTTCCGGAGGATGCTTCATAGCTTCATTTAAACTGAAACTCACTGTTCTGCCATCTATCTCAAAGGAGTAAGTTCCCGATCTAGCTTGAACTTTGAGGTTTTCAGGAATGGTCTTCCAAGCAGGATTGATGATGGTCTTCCTGAGTCATTAGGGGGCATTTCTAGGATATAGAAGTCAATGGGAAATGTCAGCCCTTTAATGCTCACTAATACATCTTCATCAATTCCAACTACTGTAATAATGCTTTTATCTACTAACACAAAACGAGCTGCCGACCTTTTTAAGGGAGGGAGCCTTAGGGTATCATATATAGACAATGGCATTATACTAACCAACACTCCTAAGTCACACATGCAATCAGAAAATATTACACCTCCAATGGTACAGTTTACCATACATTGACCTGGATCACTACATTTTTCAAGTATACCTCCCATTAAAGCACATATAGAACTACCTAAAGGAATAGTTTTTAATTCATTAATTTTATCTTTATGTATGCATAAATATTTCAGAAACTTTGCATATTTAGGTACTTGCTAAATAACATCAAAAAGGGGAACAGTTACCTCAACCTTTTTGAAAATTTCTACCATTTTGGGATCAAATTCCATCTACTTTTTAGACTTCCTTGCAAGGTGTGGGAATGGGATAGGGATGGCGCCACTTGCAGCCTTTGCATCCTTTGGTGCTCCATTCCTTGGCTGAGCTGCTTCTTCTTCAACCTTGTCTTGTACTTCATCTTCCTCTTCAGCATCTTCTATTTCAGCATCTTCCACTTCCACTGAGTCTTCAATTTGGGTGTGTTCTATTGGGCTTGGCTCCTCCTGGGTCCTCTCTGGCAGTGTGGTTCCGAACCTCAAAGTGATGGCATTGATGCCACCCTTGGGGTTAAGTAAGGGTTGAGAAGGAATTCTACTGGAGCTTAAAGGTTGGTTAGTGGAAGTAGGTAATGAATCTATCCGGGCGGCGAGAGCTTGTAAAGTGGCATTCAGACCATTTAGAGTAGAGTTCAGTGTAGTCTGCATGTCTTGTTGTCCTTGTGCAAAAGAACGAAGCATCTTGTTATTTGATGAGGAAATAGAATAAGTGATCTGAGGGACTTGTTGTTGGTTATGCTGAGGTCCTTATGACTGTCTTAGGTGAGGAGCTCTGTAAGGTTAGTTCTGATTCTGCTGTCTGTTGTTGTTATTCCACCTCTGGTTTCCATTGTTGTCTCTGCCTCCTCTGTTATAGTTGTCCCTCCATCCATGGTTGGAATTATCTCTCCAACTTTGGTTGGAGTTGTCCTGCCATCCTTGGTTGTAGTTCCCACCTTGGTTGTAGTTGTCGCCTTGTTGATTGTATCCTTGATTCAGGCGGTCATAGAAGTTATGAGTAGCTGCCACAGTGTTATCTTCTTGTTGGAGCTGCGGGCATTCATCAGTATAATGACTATAATCAGCACAGATTCCGCATACTCTTTGTGGGACTAGCTGTTGGCTTTGTTGTGGTGGGGAAGGCTGAGCTTGTTGTTGTTGGTTCAACTGCATTTGCTTCAGTAGGTTGGTCATCTCACATATACTCTGTGTAAGAGCAGTAGTCTCAGTGCTAGAGGAAACTTCTGCAACAGTTTTTGAGTGGCTGCTCCTGTTCCTGTGATTCCTGGTGGACTCAGCTAAGTCACTGATCAATTACCATGCTTCATCTACGGTATTGTACTTCTTCAGAGAACCATTACTGGCACCATCTAGTGTAGTTTTATCCCGAGCCTTCATGCCTTGAGTGAAGTAGCTTATCAACACTAGCATGTCAATCATGTGATGGGGGCATGCATCCAGAAGGTTCTTAAAATGTTCCCAGTACTCATAAAGAGTTTTTGATTCACCTTGAACAATGCAGGAGATCTCTTTTCTCAATCTATCCGTAACTTCAGCTGGGAAGTATTTTTCCAAAAATTCTCTCCTGAGTATATCCCAGTTGGTAATAGTTAATTCAGTTGGGAGTAGTACCACTCCCTTGCCTTTCCCTCAAGAGAAAATAGGAAGGCAGTTAATAGAATAGAAGTTTCATTTGCACCCTGATGCCTAACAGTAGAACAGGCTGTCTGAAAGTCCCTTAGGTGCTTGATAGGCTCCTGAGCAGGTAAGCCATGAAACTTGAACATCAAGTTGATTAGTGCAGTCTTCAGCTCAAAATCTGCAGCCAGAGTTGGATGATGCACTTGATACGACTGCATTGTAAAATCTGGGGCTCCAACTTCCTGGATATCCTCCTAGGTGCTGCCATTCTATCTGCACATGAATCAAATGAATCAGTAGTAAATGAGCTTGTTTCACCATCAGATGAGACTGGTGAATCGATAATAATCACTTCACCACCCTCAGAGGATAACCGACGTCGAGCTCGCCTAATACGTGAAATAGTTGTTTCAATTTCAGGATCAAATGCGGCTAAGTTCAGATCAGGCAGTGAACGCGTCATTCAATGAAAGAAACATATAGCTCATGGTAACAAAATAAAATAAAATAAAATATGCAAATAAAATAAAAATATGTACACTAATTAATAATTTAGCACACAATTGTAACTCCCCGTTAACGGCACCAAAAACTGACGAGCGGCAGAAGTTGGAACAATTAAGAGATTATAATGTAATAGGACAGCATTGTGAGTATAGCTCTTAACTAGTTGAAATCCGCCTCATCAATTTAGAAAGGTTGTCACAAAAAAGGTTTAGAATAAAAATACTGAGAGTATGAGTCCCAGGTCGTCTCCCAACGAGTTGCTAGAAAGGATGCTAATTTATTAATCAGGAGTTTCCAAGAGAATTTGAGAGTTGAATAATGAGCAATTAATTAATTGTAAATTAAAGCAATAAAAATTAAAGGAGATTTGTAATATTATAAATAAAAAGCCTTGATTGGGGGAATGATTAATCGGAAGTTCTATCCTTGTTGGGATCTCTTAAGTGTAGTATCAAAAGGGTTGTTGTTTTCACTTAGTTATCCCTTACTAAATAAAGGAAAGTCAAGTGATTGAGCTAACTCTTATTCCTAAATCCTAGTCCTCTCCCTTGGGAAGGTCTAGCATTAGTAAATACAGAACTAGCCAACAACTTCCAATTTAACCTTCACTTAAGCCTTCCAACTCAAGTGTCTCTTTTTAATCAACCCCCATGTCAAGTAAGGAATCTACTCCATTGACATGAATATAACGCTTGTAGAAATATAAGAAGAAGACATAATAAATCAAATAAAATAGGGATTGAAATTAATTAAAAATAAAAGTAATCCTTTGCATTAACAATCCATGAAAATAATCCAATTACCACTCTAAACAAGAATTAAGAATATGGAATAAATAAATAAAAGAGTAAGTAAGGAAACAAACTAGAATAGTATCTTCAACGGAGGTGATGACTCTTCAATATCCAAAAGCAAAAGTAATAAACTAGGAATGTAAGGAGAAACTAGAGGGAGAGTAATTCTCTCTCTAGATTCAAATCTAAAAACCTAAAACTATCCTAATGAGAATATGTGAATGTGTATGTCTCTGTGTGTCTTGAGTCTCTGCTTGTTTCCTGGCTTTATTCTGTGTTTCTGGGCCGAAAACTGGGTCAAAACGCGGCCCAAAATTAACCCCAGTGTTTTCTGTTAATTTTGCAGATCACACAGGTCACGCGTACGCGTCAGTCACGCGTGCGCGTCATTTGGCGTTTTTCCTTGTCACGCGTACGCATCGTCCACGCATGCGCGTCTTTTGTGCAGACTCCAATCCACGCGTACGATTCAGGCACGCGCACGCGTCGCTGCAATTTTCTCCATTCCGCACGCTCGCGTGAGCCACGCACGCACGTCGTTGTTCGCTGGTCATCTCCTTAGTTTCTTGTGTTCCTTCCATTTTGCAAGCTTCCTCTCTATTCTCTAAGCCATTCCTGTCCTATAAAGCCTGAAACACTTAACACACGGATCATGGCATCGAATGGTATAAAGGAGAATTAAAATATACTAATTAAAGATCTCTAGGAAGCAAGTTTTCATCCATAGAATAAAACTAGGAAGGGATTGTAAAATCATACAATTCATATGAATAAGTGGGTGAAGACTTGATGAAACCACTCAATTAAACACAAGATAAACCATAAAATAGTGGTTTATCAGTCACCCCCCAAAACTGTGACCATAGACCCTTTTTGGTCACTGTAAAAAACCGTGACCATAGACCCTTTTAGGTCACCCCCAAAACCGTGATCATAGACCCTTTTAGGTCACCCCCAAAAACCATGATCATAGACCCTTTTAGGTCACCCTTTATTGAAAAACCGTTACCATAGACCCTTTTTGGTCACTGTAAAAAACCGTGACCATAGACCTTTTTAGGTCACCCCTCAAAACCGTGACCATAGACCCTTTTAGGCCACCGTTTTTTAAAAAACTGTGACCATAGGTACTCTATGGTCACCCTTTCAAAAAAAACCATGACCATAGCCTTTTTTTAGTCACCCTAAAAAACCATGACCATAGAGGGTCTATGGTCACGGTTTTTTACCGTGACCAAAAAAATCATGGCTATAGACCCAAAATGTTGTAGTGTTAGGGTTTACAAAAATAACTAAATACAAGAGTTTAGTAAAAACTTACCATACCTAACGAGATTAGGGACAAAATCTGATAATACTCCAATGCTAGATCACCCCTAAACAACCAAAACATAAGGAAACTAAAAAATCCAAAGCTATTTTCGAGTTTAAAGGGGAAAACGAAAACTGGGCAGAATACAGAGAAATACTCACCACAAAACCTGAATAGAATCGAAGAGCTTGACAAGAGTTTCGCATGGCCACAAACGACTTGTCAATCGGAGCTCTGTAGCTCAAGTTATGGCTCGCGGAAGGTGAGGATGAATAGTGACATTACCCTCTTCTCCTCTCATCTAAAATCTGCGCCCCTCTCTCTCAATTAGGTCAAAATGAGCTCATTAATTGGCCTTATATATGTTGGGCCTTGGGCCCGGTTTGGGTCCGGTCCAACCCGTTAGCGTTTTAGCTCCGTTTGACCCACTTTGGGTTAAAACCTTTAATATTAGCGCCCGGTTTTCGATTTTTCAAATTATTTTTATCCTTTCAAAATAATAAATCAATTTTCAAAATCTTATTTTTCTCAAAATATGGTACCGGATAGTCTAGAGCCGGTACTGCCAGCTTAAACTCCGGTACATATTTTTACAAAATTCTTTCGCAAAAGATACATTTTCCAACTTAGAAAAATTCATTGAATCCAAATTTCACCTTTAAATTTTCAAATTAAAATTTTTAAATTTTGAATCTACTCCGAGCACTTAAAAATTATTATTTTATTAAAACGGTTATGCCAGTTCTTACATTAAACACTCCATTGGATCCACTAGAGGAAGCAGTAGCCACCGTCACTAAGGTGGTCACGTTCCATTCCCTTGCCTATGTTATTTTTCTGCTTTCCATTGTGTTTTATTGTCTGTTTCCTATTTCTAGTGTATGATCATCTTTGTTTATGTCTTAAAGCTATGAAATATCCCATGTATCTCTCACCATACTTAAAAGAAAAATTTATTTGAAAAAGAAAAGTGAGATACATAAACTCAAGTTATATAATAAGAATAGTCCAATTATGTGATGTGGTGGCATTACTTTTACCTTCTAAATGTATGGATTAACAAAGCATATTTGATGTTGGAGTAAAGTGTGTTGGCTCTTGAAAGAATGATGAAAAAGGAGAAGTATTATTGGTGATCTGAAAAATCCAAAAATTGATTCTTGAAGCAAGAAAAAACAGCAAAAAAAAAAGAAAGAAAGAGAAAGAAAAAAGAGAAAAAAAAAAGAAGGAAGAAAAGAGAAAAAGCCAAAAGCTCTTAAAACCAAAAGGCAAGAGCAACGATCCAAGGCTTTGACTATCAATGGTTAGGAGGGTCTTGGCCTAAAAAGTTCAAATGAGCTACTTCCCCTAACTAAATGCTTGTGGTGTGAAGGTGTCAAGTGAAAAGCTTGAGCCTGAGCAGTTAAAGTCGTGATCCCAAAAGCAAAAGAGTGTGCCTAAAAACTCTGGACACCACTGGCTGGGAATTCACGGAAAGCTGAATTACAATCCTAAGGGGTACACCCAATTAAGTGTCTGTGAAATTTATGTATCTAGTGGTAATACGAGAAAACAAAATGATTAGGGTCACAGCCAGGCTAAAAAAGAAGCTGTGTTCAAGAATAAAAAAGAATTAAACTAAGAGAGTCAATAAAATCGTCCAGATTCTGAATTCCTAAAGACGCCAATACTTCAGAGCTTCAAAGGATAGTGAGATGCCAAAACTATTTAGAAGTAAATGGTTACTAGCCCCGTTCATCAATTGGAACTAAGCTTCATTGAAAACTCTGAGATTTATTGTATCCTTCTCTTCTTTCTGATCTTACTTTGTTTTTGGTTGCTTGGGGATAAGCAACAGTTTAAGTTTGGTGTTCTGATGAACGGATATTTTATACGCTTTTTGGCATCATTTTCATATTATTTTAATTATGCTTTGTTTAAGTTTCATTATATTTTCATATGTTTTAGTGCAAAATTCACATTTTTGGATTCTACTTTGAGTTGTTGTATTTTCTGATGATTTCAAGTAATTTCTGGCTAAAATTGAGGAGTTTTGGCAAAGTCCGATTCAGAAGTAAGGAAAGCATAGCAGATGCTGTCAGATTCTGACCTCCATACACTCAAATAAGAATTTCTAGAGTTACAGAGGTCCCAATGACGTGGTCTCAACGGTATTGGAAAGCTAACTTCCAAAGATTTTCAGAAATATATAATGGTCTATACTTTTCCTCAAAGGAACCTACCCATATTGGGCATTGAACGCCCAATAACTACCCCCTTCTGGTGTTCAACGCCCCAAAGGAACTCAAGCCAGCGTTGAACACCCAAGCATCCCCTTTGGGGCATTCAACGCCCACCAAGATGCATAAGGCAGCGTGGATCAACCCCCTAATGAGTGTTCAACACCCATCCCTCAAGTTGGACGCCAAGCTCAGCCCAAGTACTCAACCAAAGTGGGCCCAAGAATGGACTTTCGCACCTTTGGCCCAAGAGTTGGACGCCAAGCTCAGTCCAAGTACTGTTTCTATTTCAATATGTCTGATTCTATTCTCTTTTGCATTCTCATTCTTCATCTCATAAATTAAGGATGAACCGTGACATTTATCCTTGTTCTACTTGGGTTCCGTATGAGTCTTGACCCGTATAGCATTGAGCTAAAGCTAGAGATTGCATTGCGGATTCCAAGAGCATACCTAGGCAACTTTGGATATGTGACATAAAATCCCATTGACTGTGAGTTACTGAGGTCTTTGTGGCGTTAAGGCTAGAGTCAAAGAAGCAGCATTCCCTGATCCAGAAGATCCGACCTTGTCTGTGGCATTTTTTTAGTAGGATTGCAAAGGGGAGTGGATTGCTTACGTCTTCACCTTCGGCCATAGTGGGAAGCCATGAGTTAAATTGATGAGAAGACATGAGTTGCTCGGATATGGTGGACTGTTATGGTTTAGAAAGGATTAACTTGATGAGAGGACATGAGTTAATCACGTACGGCTGTCATTGAAGGAATCATTCGTTATTGAAGTAGACAGTAAGAAAAGTTAATCCGGAAAGAATACGCATCTCCAAAGCCATAACTGAATCTCTATCACTATTTTTACACCAAACTGTTATTTCGTTCTTTATTATTTTATTTATGTTTTCAAATAAACAACCATCTTTTCTAATCACCTCACTAAGCTCTATAAGATAGCCATTACTTGCTCAATCCAACAATCTCCATGGGATTCGATCCTCATTCGCCTGAGGTATTACTTGGACGACCCGGTGCACTTACCGGTTCATCTGTGCAAAACTTGCGAAGTTCAATTTCGCACACCAACCAATACGAATAACAAATAAATCGTACAAAATCTCAAGCCCGCGATCTCATCTCTACAAGTTCCAAAAATAAACGACCTAGTCGTATAAAATGGAACAAGTTCACAAAAATGAGTTGTCCAAAGAAAACTTGTTCTAGCATCTACAACAATATAAGGACAACTCGGTTTAAACGAGTTATGCCAGTCATCCATATTTTCAACGAACTTGTATCAAGCACAAGTTGTGTCAACCTGAAAGCAAACTTTAAAAGTGATTTGTCTCGAAACAAATCATTAAAGCAAAGCATTAAAGTGATTTGTATCAAAATGAATCACTAAAGCAAAATTGAATCAACTCGATATAAAATAAGTTGTAAAAAATTAAAACGGTAAAAACAAAAATGACAAGAAAAACAATCCATCAACCAAATGACTCGTACAGAAACGAGTTGGAAAGGAAAGAAAGGATTGTAAATGTTTTGAACAAAATTGAAACAAAACAACTCGGGTAAAACGAACTGTATCATACCAAGGATAACACTCGTATAAAAACTAGAAAGGGGAGGGAATAAGCATATAATCCCTTCACCTAAGGTGCCAATTTAAGCTTGACAAAATGCAAAAATCACGAGCCGACCTTTTTAATGGTCGCTCGGATAAAGCGACGAGGTTCAAATTAGTGTCCAATGGTTATAATACGGCTTGATGATTTAAAACAACTCAAGCTCATGAGTTGAATGAAATCGAGTAAAAAATAACCATATGATCTAAGCAATTTGTATCAAAACAAATCGCACAAAAACAACTTGATATATAACGAGTTATTCTTCAAAAAATTTACGTGTATAAAAAACAAGTCATCAATAAAAAACTCGGAATGAACGAGTTGAATAAATCATTCAAAGGCTTCATTTGATAATCCGATCCGCTTGATTTCTCGAGTTCGACTTTATCAAGCTCAACCTCGAGCAGGGGCACGATGGATAAAGCAACAAAGTCCGATAGCTATAAAGACGATCTGATACTTTAAAAAGACTCAAAGTAAACAAGTTGAAAAACAAGTTGTGAAGTCCTAAAAATAACTCGAACTAAACGAATTGCATGAAATCAGATCAAGAAATAGCCACGTTTTAGGTAAACGATTTGTATCAAAACAAGTTGTAAAAAATCAGAACTATATGTTTCAAAAATGATTTGTATTAAAACAAGTCATGCATCCTCAAAATAACTCGAACTGAACGAGTTGTACGAAATTAGGACAAAAAATATTCTCTGGTTAATCAAGATGTGCTAAAACCAGTCATACAGAGCCTACATGCCTTAAATAACTCGAAAAGAACGAGTTGTACAAATCGGTTCTAGAAAAAAGACTTAGCCAAAAATAAGTCGTATAAGGAGAGCAAGTTGCACAGAATGTGCAAATTACTTGTAATATCAGCTCACCAAACGACAACTTTTAAGGAAGTAACAACTACACTGCAACAAAATGATAGCGCACAGAAAGGCACACAAATAGTTACGGAGTAATGTTACAAAAATGTTACATCATTCAAATCATGTTGAGTCGACCGACCTCCTTGACTTTAGACCTCAAAACTACTAAACAACTTCTCCACAGCTCAACATTTTGACTTGATCATCTGATTGCTCGAGTCTGACTTCATAAAGTTTGACCACGAGCACGGGCACTGTTCATACCCTAGCCCAAAACATAAGTTAGGCCCAAAGCAGAGAAAGCCCAAAAGACAGCTACCGAGTAACCGACCTTCCAAGAGGTCGGACAGAATGCTACAAAGTGATAACTCCCTCCTGAAGGAGTTATAACTAATCCCTACTATCTCTCACCTAATTCTAGAAGAGAGATCTCAACAACCCCTAGAAAAAGGGAACGGTTATCCACCACCAATAGTGGAACTACTCCAATGGTGGTTATTGGTTTATCACCTATAAACACCCTGACACCGCTCAGGTATACTTAAGTTCCAACATACTAAAAGCTACTAAGACCCTTGCTGACTTAGGCATTGGAGTGTTTTTGCAGATACTACCCCCATCTCCTCACAAACAACTTGGACGACAGCTGCTTGACACAGGTTAAGTCGGAAACCATCCCACTGAGAGCTTGGACCTTACGCTCAGGCCCAAATACGATCCAGTTTCAGGAAACCCTCGGAAAACTATTTACTTGCAATTGGTAGTTTAGATTTTATTTTTATTACAATTTAATATGCTTTTCTTTTTATGTACACCAAGTGTTTGATAAAATTCTTGGGTTAGTTTTTGTATAGTTTTTCATACTTTTGGCTTAGAATTGGGTAATTAGGTGACCTTGAGTCATAGATGTCTATTCTATATTGTGTTTAGGATTGTTAGTTGGTTTGGGTTCCACTAACACTAGCCTTTCACTAAGTTAATTAGTGAGTTGGTTAGGATTTTTGGATTGAGATCAATTATGCCCTTTTGACTTATCCTCGATGTTAGGATTGACTAATTGGGATTAATTCTTCGCAATTACCATGTTTGTGGTCGATGAATAGGATAGGAATCCTTAAATCCCAACCCTTGCCAAGATTTTCTTTTTGCCACTTAAATTCCATTTTCATTGTTTCACTTGCTTTGAGTTTTAATTCCTTGCATGATTATTTACTTTCTTGCGTTTTATTTTCTTGTCAATTGCTATCTCAACCCCCATTCTCTCATAGCCAATAATTGAGCACTCAATTGCAATTCCTATGGAGAACGACCCGAGGTTTAATACTCTCGATATTTGATATTGGTTTGACTTAAGTGACAACCTATATTTAAACTTTGATGTGAGGATCAATTGCCAGTTTGGACTATGCTTGCAACAAAACAATTCTATTTCTATTGAGAGATTCTAGACCGACATTAGTCTCTCCATCACATGGTTAAAAAATTCAAATCACATGGTGGCCAAAACATGTAATTCAAAAAATTTAGAATGCTTTGAAGGCAATTCACATGCATTTGGTACTCACAAATATTTAGCATGAAAAGTTCAATACCAAGCAACAATTTATAACCTCAATAAAGAACTCCAACAATAAATATTCATAACAATGATACTAAAATAGCATCAAGTCAGTAATCAACAGCAATATCTCATCAGAATCAGCAAATCAAATTAATAATCCAACACTTATCACCAAAATATAACCTAAACTAACCTCCTAATCTACTAAAATAGAGAATTAAACTAACACACAAATGGAGATGGTGAAAGGTGGTGAAGTTTGGTGGTTGAAGGAGGGATAGAAGAGAGAAGAAGAGAAAAGAAGAAAAGAAATGGAGAGAAGAGAAGAAAAGAAAAGTATGAGGAAAGGGGGTCACGAGTACGCAGAAGGTCACGTGTACGCATGATCTGGGGAAATGGGAGGTTGTGCGTACGCAGAAGGTCATGCTTACGCGTGACTTGCCCAACGCACAGCAGTGGCATGGTACTGGCACAACAAACTGAACTTTCTGCCCAGATGAGGCAACCATACGTGCGACCTCTTCCATTTTTTTTAAAACATATTAAGCTTCTTAAGCACCTAACAAGCTACCAAAGCAATACCAAACATTATCAAACAAGCTAAACTACAATTTAAAACTAAATAAACCTAACTAAAAATGAAAATTTAACTTATTTACCAATATATACAAAGGAGAAGGTGGAAAGAATTTGCTAAATAAACCTTGTTTGTCAACACCCTTCCTTCTTGATCTTCATTCTTCCATTCGAGTGTCATCACTTCAGAATTCTCATTTAAGCACCAAACTCTTCTCCTAGACTCATTCAATTTAGCATTCTCCACATGGAACCTAAGCCTTGAGGGTTCAACCTTAATGAGCCTAACATTATTTTGCCAATCACTACACAACTCTCTCTTACTCTTCAATCCACAACGAGTTATAAGTTGACCATCTGTTTCAAGCAATCTATATTCAAGTGGGACAATAAAACTAAGAGACATGAATTTTACCCACTTAAATGATATGATGGACGGTTGCTTAGTGAGAGAGGCTCCAACCGGCTTTAGTAAGGTGATTGCAACTCCCTTTTCCTCTTCTCGAATTACCTCCACCTCTTGATAAGCTTCTGCAATTTCAATTCCTTGTTCACCAACTTCTTCTACACATTTCTCATGCTCAAATCATGTGTTGGAGGTTGTGCACAGTTCTCCTTATCATCAATTTTACAACACAATGAGGAAGGTTCAATAATCTCAAATGGCACATTGGTTGGTGCAGAATCATCTTCAATGGTGGGGCTTGTCGCTTGCTCAACTTCTTCCAATCTTTCATCATTCACAATATACCTTGGAGGTTGCACATTATCCTCCTCAACATCAATTTCAAGCTCAATGGAAGAAGACTCTACAACCTTGGAATCCACCTCACACTCAACTTCTCCTAGATCTTCAACCACTTCTTCCTCTTTAATGATTTTGTCATCCTCCACTTGTTGCAAGACATACTCCATCTCCTTATTCTCAAGTTGAGATTCTAAAATCTCTTTCATACTCCGTGTTGAGCGAATTCTTTGGTGGTATAGAATTTCCTCAATTAGATGAATTCTCGTTGCAAGTATAGTTCTACACCTACAAACAATCCTCCCAATAAAAAATTTGGTTATCACAAAGAACAAACCCCAAATAAGAATTAACCGAAGTATTTAGACTCCGGGTCGTCTCACAAAGAATGAAATGGTCAATTATTGGCTATGAAGAACAAGGGGTTTGGTTGATAGAAGGGGCAATAAAATAAATGACAAGAAAAGTAAAGAGAGCAACTAAAGAAAGTAATTAATAAAGAGAGACATTCATGGCAAGGTTTGAGATCATAGGCTTTCCATCCTAGTCATTAATCATAACAATAATTAACAAGAATTTATCTTATTTCGTCATCTCCAACATTGGAAGAAGGTATAAGTTATCTTCCATCAGAGAAAGTCAAACAAGACTAGTTAATCTCAATTCAAATGTCCTAATCAACTCACTAATTGGATTATCAAGAGATTAGAGTCAATGGAAATAATATTAACTAACAACTCTAGATCACCAACATGAGTTGGGTTTTCATGACTCAAGATTGCCCAATTACTCTTCCCAAGCCAAGAATACTCAAAATCTACTCTAAAATCTAACCAAGCATTTTGTCAAACACTTGGAGGGTACAAATGGAAAGCATGGTAAATGTGCAAGAAATAGTAAAATCTAACAACTACCAATTGCAAAAAAAGTAAATCATAACTCAATTCAACACTTAAGAGAACATCAAACATTAAATTGCATTAAAGAGATCCAAATCTAACATGAGCATCCATGAACATAAGAGAAGTATAAAAGTAAAATTAACATCACAAACTAAGAGAATGAAAGGGTAGAAACAAGAAATCATAAAGGAAACAAGATGAAAAGATGAGATTGAACCTAGATCTAAGAGAGATTAACCTAACATAATTCTAGAGAGAAGAGGGAGCTTCTCTCTCTAGAAACTAACCTACATGATGCTATACTACCAAACAATTGCTCCCCCCTTGCCCAAGCTTGAATTCTACATGAAATAGCATCAGAAATGAGTTGGATTGGGCCCAAAATGCTTTAGAAATCGCTGGCCACGATTTCACTTTAGTGAACCACGTGCTCCATCGGTGCACACGTGTACATGGCGCGTGTGCGCCCTTATACGTCAGGAAACTATAATAAATTTTATATCATTTTGAAGCCCCGGATGTTAGCTTTCCAACGCAACCAAAACTGCCTCATTTGGACCTCTGTAGCTCAAGTTATGGTCGATTGAGTGCAAAGAGGTCAGGCTTGACAGCTTTACCGTTCCTTCATTTCTTCATGAGTTCTCCCACTTTGCATGCTTTTCTCCTCACTTCTTCCATCCAATACTTGCCTTATGAACCTGAATTCACTTAACAAACATATCAAGGTATCGAATGGAATTAAAGTGGATTAAATTTAGCTATTTTAAGGCCTAAAAAGAATGTTTTCACATTTAAGCACAAATCAAGGGAGAATTGCAAAACTATGCTATTTCATTGAATAAATGTGAGAAAAGGTGATAAAATCCCCCAAATTAAGCACAAGATAAATCACAAAATTGGAATTTATCAAATCTCCCCACACTTAAACCAAGCATGTCCTCATGCTAAGAATAAAGAAGGACAAGAAAAGGGGTATGAACATTTATTCAATGCAAATAAACTATATGCACCTATCTATATGAATGCAACTAAATGCAAAATGATTCTACTTACTTGGTTAAAAGTAAATCAATCTCCAAGAACACATATAAGCAAGTAGGGCAAAGGTCATATGACAACTCAAAAATCCTACCAATTCAAATATCAAAATGAAGTTCAAGTAGACTTGCAAGAAGAACGCTCATGAAAGCCGGGAACAAGGAATTGAGCATCGAACCCTCACCGGAAGTGTATCCGCTCTAGTCGCTCTAGTGTATAGGGTTGATCACTCAATTCTCTTCTAATCATGCTTTCTATGATTTGTTTTTTATCTAACAATCAACAATTATTCAATGCATGCATACATTCATCATGAGGGCTTGTTCATAGGTTGTAATGGGGCTAAGGTAAAGGTAGGGATGCATATGATCAAGTGAGCTTGGAATTTGAATCTTTGATTAACCTAAGCTCTCACCTAACACATATAACAACCTATACAATTCTAATACATAACCTAGCTACCCATGATTCCCACTTTTTCACATACTCATACATTCTTTTTAATTCATATTCCATATGCATTGATTTTTATTGAACTTGACTTTGGGGCATTTTTGTCCCCTTTTTATTTTTTTTCTCTTTTTTCTTTTTCTATATATATATATATATATATTCTTTTTCTTTTTCTTTATCATTTCATTTTTTTTCTAAAGTATATACAAATGTATCAATGCATATGGTTCTACATATAGTGCATGAATATGTACCGAATTCCCAATATTTTCAACAAAAATAAAAATTATACTTTTACCTCAACCAATGTCCCAAGTTTCCCATATCCAAATAATACACACCCTCACTAGCATAAGCTAATCAAAGATCTAAATTAAGGACATTTATTGTTTTTTGCTTATGGGTAGTGATGTGCTACAATTAAGAACAAAAGGGATTAAATAGGCTCAAAAGTGACTAACAATGGTTGATGAAAAGTAGGCTATTTGGGTAAGTGAGCTAAATAAAATGATGGCCTCAATCATATAAATGCATGTATACATGGAATAATGGACATAAAGAATCAAATAAATCAAAGATTACAATCATAGATAGAGAACAATACACACAAGAATGGAAATAAGTGGTTATAAGATGCAACCATACAATTGGGCTCAAAACTCACATGCTTGTGTTCTTAGCTCAAAAACCATGTTCCAAAATAAATTCTTCAAGCAAGTTCAACACAAAAAAAATTTTTCAAAATGTTAGGGTGTCCTAAAACAATTTTTCTTGGAAAAGAAATCATCATCCTAAACAAGTAGTCCTAACATAAAAAGAAGTGATAAAATATGTACAACTTTTAACTAGCATACAACCTATAATGCAATGCAACAACTAATCTAACAAAGACAAAAATTAAAAATTAGTGTTGAAAAAGGAAGTTGTTACCCATGGAGGTCGGTCAGACAACCTCCCCACACTTAGAAATTTGCACCGTCTTCGGTGCATGCAAAGAAGAGCAAGGTGGATGGGTTGCTACAATTGATGAGCTCCTTCAAAAGGTTGTGCGGGTGAACTTATTTGTTGCCCCATTTAGAAGCTTTTCCATTCCTTTTCCTTCTTGGTGGCCAACCTAAAAGGAAAGAAAAAGAAAGAGAATTAAGCCTACAACAAAGATATCAAAGCAATAAAACATAGGCGGGGCTAACGCCAAATAAGAATAGGGTCCTCACTACATGGTAGCTACAACATGTGAGTGAAAAAACAATTTAAGCAAAGGCATATTAATTAATAATTGATGCAAGAACAAAGTTAATGCATGAAGAGCACTCAAAAGCATCAAGTTCAACTAGAAAGAGTGGGTCATGAAAGACATGTAAGCTCATATCAATGCACAAAGGATACAAGGATCATCAAGGGTTAAGCATTGAATTAGAAATTTCATTACCCATCAATATTAAACAAGTAAAGAAGCACCAAGATTAACCAAGAAATTCTCAACAATTGAGTAAGAAAATTCAACATCATTATTCAAATAAGAAGCTAAATAAAAAAGAAAGAAGGTAAAAACAAGCTATAAAAACAAAATAAAAATACAAAGAATAAAAGTATGCGAATGCAATCGACAAAAGAAAATGGAATATGAGAGAAAAAACTCGTTTTTTTTATATACCGGCGCGGACGCGTCATGCACGCTTACGCGCCGATGTGCAGTTTGGCAGAAGGACGCGTATGAGCCAGGTGCGCGCACGCGTGGGTGAGGTCATGCGTGGGGCACAGTGTCAGCCCAAGGTTGGCCCAACTCTCTGGAACATGTACCCGGAGGGCAGGTGGCGCTATCAGCACGCACGCGCACATCATGCGGGCGCGCGTATTGCACCATTAGCATCAAGGACACGTACGCGTCATGCACGGTTGCGCGTGGGTCACTGGTACAGAATGGGCACAAATTGGGCATAACTCTCTGGTTTTTGGCTGGGGGAACGAAACTTCCTCATCCGCGCGTACGCGTGCATGCTGCGTGCGTGTGGATTGGCCGAAAAGCTTGGGCATGCGTACGCATGGAGTACGCATACGCGTGGATTGGTGCTCTGTTTTTCAAAATTTTTCCAAGTTCTTACACCAAATCAAGCATTCCAAACCTCCAAAAAGCTACCCAAACACCATGAAACCTTATTGGGCATGCTAAACTACCAAATAAACTCAACAAACTAAACTACAAACTTAAAGCATAAATCTAATCAAACAAACCAACAACCAAAATATTAAAACAAGAGTATGCAAAGAAGAAAACTACCTAACAATGGCAACCCAATTCATCCATTGATTATATGTACAAGAGAATGGAAAGAGTTTACCATGGTGGGGTGTCTCCCACCTAGCACTTTTAGTTTAAGTCCTTAAGTTGGACATTTGGTGGGGGTCCTTGCTAGGGTGGTTTATGCTTGAATTCATCCTTGAATCCCCACCAACGTTTGAATCTCCAATGTCCACCGGGATCCCAAATTAGGCGCACAAGGCCTTCAAGTAAGCTCAAGTAAATGACAAGGCCCCAAGAGTGTTGATTGTTGAAATGGATTCCGGGATCCCAAACCTTGTTCTTGCACCCATCTTCTCGTTGACTACCATAGTTAAAATTGGGTGACAAGACTTGTGAATTCTCAATTAAGCCTCCAGATATTCTCCTAGACCCATACAACTTGTTTCTACACCAACCATTGCTATTCAATTTTGAGCATGCAACCATTATGAACTTAGAGTGATGTTTCCAACCATTACACAACTCTCTTCTACTCCTAACTCCACAAAGAGCTCTAAGTTGACCATCATTTTCAATCAAACCATATTCAAGTGAGAAGGTAAAGCTTAGGGATAAGAGTTTTACCCACTTGAATGTTGTGTAGGATGGTGACTTAGGAAGGGATGTCTCCAATGGTCTTGCAAGTTCCACTCCCTTGTGCTCTTCTTTGACTATTTCCACCTCTTCACAAGCTTCTTCAATTTCAACCTCTTCCTCTTGGTAGCTTCCTTCCAATTCAATCTTTTCTTTATTGCTTACCAAGGGTAGGGGAGGTGATGTGTCTTCTTCTTTAATCTCCATGTCAAGCCCAATGGGAGAGGATTCAATTGTACATAAGAATTCATCAATGATTGAATCAATCTCTTGATCAACCTCTTCAAAGTTTTCCACCATGATATGCTTTGGAGGTTGTACACCCTTCTCAACATTAATATCAAGCTTCTTGAAAGAGGGCTCCATAATTCTACATTCCCAAGGACTTCCAACATCTCCTATGTTTTCAACCACTCCTTCTGGCTCAATTGTCTTAACTTCCTCCCCTTGTGACAATTCTTGCTTCAACCATTATTTTACACCTTGAAGCTCTAAACTCACTCCCTCATTAGGCTCCTTGATTGCTTCTCCACTTTCAACAATGGGAGTTCCTTGATCGCATAAGCTTAGGTGGAAGGAGACCATATTGCTAATGGCTTCTGCTAGGATAGCCATCTTGGCTTCTAGCACCTTAAACTCCTTTTGGTTCTCTTCTTGCCTTCGAATGTAAGAACTAACACATTCTTGGAGAGGATCATCCATTGGAGGTAGTGTGGAAAAAGAAGGTTCATTGTTTGGGAAGGAGGTTTCATAATTGGAAGTTGGTTCATCTTGGTAAAAGTATGGAGATGGCGTATATTAAGGTGGTTCTTGAAAGTAATTGTGTTGGAATGGTGGTGGTTCCATGTATGGTTCATATGGTTCATAAGGTGGTTGGTATGGTGGATAAGAATTAGGGTCATAATGAGGTCTTTGGTGGTAGGGGACTTGTGAGTAAGGTGGTTCAAAATTAGGTTGAGAGGGTGGTTCATAGGCATGTGGTGGTGGTTGTTGACAATCACAACAAGGGTCACCACAACCATTAGATTGATATGCATTAGGATTAGAATTATACCCATAAGAAACTGGAGGGGGTTGTTGCCAATAAGGTTGATCAATCCCTTTATGCTCCTCCCATCTTTGATTCCCAAATCCTTGATGCACATCCCCATTGAAGCTTCTATTCCCTACAACATAATTTGAACCAAATACATAGCCAAAGTGGTGAGAATTCATAGAAGAAAATAAAAACAAAAACAAACAAAAATGAGAACAAAGTCCTAAACCCAACAAAAACTAACAAACAAACAAAAGGCAAACATATTCACATATTCACAATAGCCAACAATATAACACCATCGCAACTCCCCGGCAACGGCGCCATTTTGATGAGCAAATTCTTTGGTGGTATAAATTTCCTCAATTGGATGAATTCTCATTACAAGTATAGTTCTACACCAACAAACAATCCTTCCAATCAAAAATTTGGTTGTCACAAAGAACAAACTCCAAATAAGAATTAACCGAAGTATTTAGACTCTGGGTCGTCTCACAAAGAATGAAATGGTCAATTATTGGCTATGAAGAACAAGGGGTTTGGTTGATAGAAGGGGCAATAAAATAAATGACAAGAAAAGTAAAGAGAGAAATTAAAGAAAGCAATTAATAAAGAGAGACATTCATGGCAAGGTTTGAGATCATAGGCTTTCCATCCTAGTCATTAATCATAACAATAATTAACAAGAATTTATCTTATTTCGTCATCTCCAACATTGGAAGAAGGTATAAGTTATCTTCCATGAGAGAAAGTCAAACAAGACTAGTTAATCTCAATCCAAATGTCCTAATCAACTCACTAATTGGATTAGCAAGAGATTAGAGTCAATGGAAATAATATTAACTAACAACTCTAGATCACCAACATGAGTTGGGTTTTCATGACTCAAGATTGCCCAATTACTCTTCCCAAGCCAAGAATGCTCAAAATCTACTCTAAAACCCAACCAAGCATTTTGTCAAACACTTGGTGGGTACAAATGAAAAGCATGGTAAATGTGCAAGAAATAGTAAAATCTAACAACTACCAATTGCAAAGAAAGTAAATCATAACTCAATTCAACAATTAAGAGAACATCAAACATTAAATTGCATTAAAGAGATCCAAATCTAACATGAGCATCCATGAACATAAGAGAAGCATAAAAGTAAAATTAACATCACAAACTAAGAGAATGAAAGTGTAGAAGCAAGAAATCATAAAGGAAACAAGATGAAAAGATGAGATTGAACCTAGATCTAACAGAGATTAACCTAACCTAATTCTAGAGAGAAGATGGAGTTTCTCTCTCTAGAAACTAACCTACATGATGCTATACTACCAAACAATTGCTCCCCCCTTGCCCAAGCTTAAATTCTGCATGAAATAGCATCATAAATGTTTTGGATTGGGCCCAAAATACTCTAGAAATCGCTGGTCACGATTTCACTTTAGTGAACCACGTGCTCCATCAGCGTGCACGCGTACATGGTGTGTGCGCGCCCTTATACGTCAGGAAAATATGGAAAATTTTATTTCATTTTGAAGCCTCGGATGTTAGCTTTCCAACACAACTGGAACCGCCTCATTTGGATCTCTGTAGCTCATGTTATGGTCGATTGAGTGCGAAGAGGTCAGGCTTGACAGCTTTACGGTTCCTTCATTTCTTCATGAGTTCTCCCACTTTGCATGCTTTTCTCCTCACTTCTTCCATCCAATACTTACCTTATGAACCTGAAATCACTTAACAAATATATCAAAGCATCGAATGGAATTAATGTGGATTAAATTTAGCTATTTTAAGGCCTAAAAAGCATGTTTTCACATTTAAGCACAAATCAAGGGAGAATTGCAAAACTATGCTATTTCATTGAATAAATGTGAGAAAATGTGATAAAATCTCCCAAATTAAGCACAAGATAAACCACAAAATTGAGGTTTATCACTCCGCTCTTCGGTTGATTCTCCACATTCATTCATGGAAATGCTTTGTTTGTGGCATTGACGAGAGAACTTTTGCATGGTCTAGAAATTTGCGGATAAATCCCCGTTGCAAGTATAGTTTCTAAACCTTCAAAAGTCCTTTCATACAAACGTTTTGGTTGTCACAAGTAACAAACCCCTAAATAAATTGTTAACCGAAGTATTCAAACCTCGGGTCGTCTTCTCAAGGAACTGCAGGGAAGTATGTTCTTATTATTGGTTATGGAGATTGTAAATTCGGGGTTTCAAGAATGAGGAACAAGTATGACAAATAATTTAAATAGCAATTAAAATAAATAAATACTGTAAAGCAAATTTTTGGCAAGGGATGAGAAATTGGAAGTCCAAATTAGTTACCCTTCTCAATAATAAAGAAGATTGAATCTTAATTCCACTTAGTTAACCTTTGCTAAAGCAAAGGAAAGTCAAGGGATTAATTAGTTTAACCTTCGAATCCTATTTATTTCCTAAGAAAAGATTGGGATTATTGAAAGTCAATTCAATTAGCAAAGATAGTAGTTATCAATTATGTTGAGCTAAGATAACTCCTGAGTTACTGATTTCTTAACCAAGACCAAAAGGGAAAAAAGTAAATTTGCTGGAATAAAAATGTTTTCAGATTGAAAGCAATGATGACATAAATAAAAGAAAGCAATAATAAACTGAAATACCTCAAATAACATTAATTCAAATAATCTGGAACATAGAAGAATTCATAAATTAAATGGCAAAAGTAAATAATCAACTAAAGTAATGAAATGAATAAAAGTGAAAGGGAAGCTTAAAGTAAAGGAACATTAAACCTGGGATCGAGAGTCACTCCTAAAATTAAGAGAAATCCTAAATCCTAAGAGAGAGAGGAGAGAACCTCTCTCCAAACTAAATCTAAATCAGGAGAAGTAACTAAATTGGCGAGCTCTCTTTGAATGGATGCATTCCCTCACTTCATAACCTCTGGTCTATGCCTTCTGGACTTGGATTTGGGCCAAAAAGGGCTTCAGAAATCGCTGGGAGCATTTTCTGTAATTTCTGGTGCGTGGCCTCTGTCACGCGTCTGCGTGGGTCACGCGGTCGCGTCATTCGGAGCTTTTCTTGTCACACAGTCGCGTCAGTCATGCGGCCGCGTCATATGTGTTTTGCTTAAGGCGCGCGGTCGCGTCAGTCATGCGGCCGCGTTGCTGTTGATTCGCGCTTGGCATGCGTCCGCGTCGCCCATGCAATCGCGTGGATGCCAATTTCTCCAAAAACTCCGTTTTGTGCTTTCCTTCCATTTTTTGTATGTTTCCTTTCCATCCTTTGAGTCATTCCTGCCTTAGAAGATCTGACTTAATTCACATTCTCAAGGAGTCATGTATATATATATATATATAGCCAAGCCTTAGATAGTGATAAAGTGCCTTTACAATTGAGATGGGAGAGAAAAACATTTAAAAAAAACTTGCAAGACAATTAATAATTTAAGAAAAGATATATGTTAATGAGCTATTGAACCCTCACTGGATTTTGTGTTTACTCTCTAATCACTCAGTGTTTATTGGGTTAATCACTCTATTCTTCTTTTTATTCTTACTTTCCATAACTTTGTTCTTCGTCTAACCAATCAACAATCATAGAATATAGTCATACCAAAAATCATGAGGTCTTAAGTAAGGTTGTAATGGGGCCAAGGTAAAGGTAAGGGTATATGTATAAGACTAAGTGAGCTAATAAGTGAATCCTTAATTAGACTAAGATCTCTCCTAATATACATACTTTCTAAATCAAAGCTTCTTTACCTATTTTCCATATTTTCTCACTTTTGATATTACATGCTCATATCTCAATATTTATTTTTATCCCATGTGCATTGCTTTATTTCATAATTGGGGAATTCTTTTTGTGTCCCCTTTATTCATAACACTTTTTTTTTAATGCACATAGTAATTCAATTATTTTGATTTTACATGAGCATGCTTCCCAAAACTTTTTATTTGAGTCATTTTATTCTTTTCAACTTTTCTAGCTTTTGATTTTATCATCCATGTTCCCGATAGGTTTTTTCCACATTTAAGCCATACATACTTCCTATCTTAAGCTAACCAAGGATTCAACTTGGGATTTTTATTTTGTCTTTCTGCTTAAGGCTAGTAATGTGGCTGATAGAATAAAAGGGGATTTACAGGCTCAAGGGGCTAACAAGGGTGATGTAAAGGGTAGGCTATTTTAGGATAAGTGAGCTAAAATCAAATAATAGCCTCAATCACTCTCTTGGTATGTATTTCTATTCTATAATCGGACATATAGATTAAAACAAAGTAAAGAACACCAGAATAAACAAGAAGGGCGAAACACACAGGAAAAAATTATGGTTTGAATGTAACCATACAATTAAGCTCTAAACTCACAGGCTGTGTGTTCTCTAGCTCAAAAATCATTTATCAGTTATGTATGTCATGTAGGTTTAGTTAAAAATTCCCATTATTCTCAATGTAAAACTTATATTGAATGGCTTTAAAGTTCTAGTGTTTCTCCTTGATGAAATGTTGTTAACTAACTAACATGTAATGCTATATATACAGGGTGTGTGGATTGTTTTGATTCTGTTAAAGTCTCTAGTTTACTTCCTTTTTCTTTTCAATCTATTTCGAGTTATCTTATGCTAAAAAGGGTAACTATACTAATCAATCCACAATTTCTATAACTAGTAAGTTAGAATTGCAACTAAACTAAGTGGCTAAAATATGAACTAAAAATGCAAAATGCAGAAATAGAGTATAAATACATGAAAATAGCAATGTATAAGTACTGAAAAATAAAGAGAAAAATACAAGAAATAGTCAAAATAAAGGAAAAAGGGTCTGTAGTGGTTCACCAAAATGATACGCCAGAGATGGCGACCTCCCCACACTTAAAATGAAGCATCGTCCCTGATGCTCACTCAAGCAGGGTGTGAAGGGGTGTCATCATCGGAAGGCTGGGTAGCTGGAGTCTCTGTGGTGGTGGTCTGAGGATCTAGCTGCTACAGAGGAGGTGCTGACTAGATAGGGATCTTGGAGTCTACAGCTTGGATCTGATGTGGGATCTCCTACTGGCGTGCTGCCTGCTGAGTGCCTGCCTGTGCTGCCTCCTGCTGTGGATGAGGCGCAGCCTCGGGCGCATCCGCCTCCTCCTCAGATGCCTCGGATGGTGTGTCAGGCTCGGAGGGGATGTCGCCAGATCATATCATCAGCTTCAGGTGCTCATAGCGTCGCTTGTTGCGACGCTCCATCTGGTCAAGCCGTCGAAACAGGCGGTGCACTAGATGATAGATGGGCTCTGGGGCGGGTGGAGGTGCAGTGGTGGTGGCAGGTGTAGCTGTGGAGGAAGAGGGGCCGGCAGATAGTGTGGCAGTGTCACCAGGAGCAGTGAGGACTGGAGGTCTGTAGCCCAAGGCTAGAAAGTTCCTACTGTGCGGGATAATCTTCTTGCATTCTGCAATAGGTGGCCTCTTATCGGCATCCTCCCAAGGCACGTCAGCTCGATGGCGCAGCTGTGTAACTAAATAGGGAAAGGGAAGAGTGCCTCGGACGTGGACCCTGGCCATGTAGAACCAGATAAAGCGTGGCAGGTACAGGTCCTTACCCTCCATCACACACCAGAGGAGGGTGATCATAGCGGCTGGTATATCTGTCTCATGAGTACTCGGCATAATGAAGTTGCTAAGTATCTGATGCCATAGCCGAGCCTCATCATTCAAGTACGCCCGCTTGATTCCCTTGGGCATCGTGGTGTTCTGACCCATGATCCAAGGAACGGTCGGATCAAGGGAAATCCTCGCCTTGACTGCATCCCAATCAAACTTCATAAAGCGCATGTCTTCCTCAGCTTTCTGATAACCATCCGGCTGATCAAATTTAGGCAGAAGCTTCAGAACATCTGCAATTGCCTCTTCAGTGACCAGAATCTACTTCCCCCTAAGGTTCACTGTATCTAGGGAAGTCTTGAAGTAATTGCAGTAGAATTCCCTTACCCAAGATGCATTGACCTCAGACAGGTTTCTCTCCAGAAAGAACTAGCCTCTTTGTTTGATCTGATCAGAGGTGTATTGCTGGAGTTCTCCTGGGATCTTCAGAGTCCTCTCCAGGTATAGGTTCCTGGAGTTTGCAAACACCGGATACTTCAGCTCACAGTATCGGTTTGCAAACTTCACTGGGTCATTAGCAGGGAGCAGCTGGTCGACCTTCTCCTGCGGGGTGAAATTTTTCTCCCGCTAGGAGGCATCATGCATGAGATCTATGATATACATAGAGGATTCTCCTTTTTTACGTTTGCCAGTGGTATCCTTTCCTTTTCCCTTTCTCTGGGAATCTGACATACTGAAAAATAGAAAACCAGGATATAATAAAAAGAGGAAAACAAATAGGCAAATAGTCAAAAGAAACACAAAGTGGCAAAGGAGAATTAGAATGAGGTAAATGAGTTAAGTAAATGTGCATTAAGGATTGTATAGGAGTTAAAAGTTCGAAAGGAAAAATTCACAATCCAAAATGTAATAGAAGGCAAGTTAAGTAGGAAAAATTATCAGTATGCCATGGTTAGAGGGTTAAAAGAAAGTGAAAAACCAGAAAAAAGATTTTAAAAGGTTAGTTTGGTTAGAATTAAAAAAAAAAGAGTTCAGGAAATTAGAATTAGTGAGTTAATGAAAAATGGGTTAAGGTAAGTGGCATAAGGATAAGTTTCTAAGTAACAAGCATTCATAATTAGAAGCGATAGGTAACTCATAACCAAACAAGGAAAACAGGTTGATGATGATTCCAATAGATATAGAAATAGCAAAAATTGGAATCAAACATCAAAAATGCAATATATGAACCAGGAAATCAAAGAGAATAAGAATGCGTTCCTGGCATTCATGAATGGGTTTGGGTAAAGCAGAGGAAAACAGATTTCAAAATGCCAAAACCAAAACATGAATGAAAATATTTTACAAAAATTTGGGCAGCATTCCGGCTAAAATTGGATTGTCCCAGAAAATAAACAGCAGTCAAATAGTTCATATGAATCAAAAATAAGGCTGCAATTACATAGAAGGAACATAAACATGAAAATTCAGTGTAAAGAGCAGCAAGAAACAAGAAAGTACAGCATATGAACATTATAATCATCACAGCAATAGCAGAATTGTGAAAATAATGAAACAAGAAACATGAACAACGCAATTAAACAGACCTAAATCCACTAACCATATCCTAGGCTACCTAACATCCTAAGATCCACTACAACATGTATATCTAACTAGCCTAAATATGAACATAAACAGAAAAATATGAACTAACTACAAATGGATAGAAGGGTGATTGGGTGGCTGAGGGGGTTAGTATATTTGAATCCACGCGGCCGCGTAGAGGACGCGGTCGCGTGGCTGGAGCGAAAAAAAGGGTGTGATGCGATCGCGTGGGTCGCGCGATCGCATGGAAGGGGTAAAAAGTGGGAATGACGCGATCGCCTGGGGCATGCGATCGCGTCGCTGGAAGTTGTGTTAAACGCACGATTCCAGCGTCGTTTTAGCGCAACTCTCTGTCTCCTTTTGGGGTGTTATGCAATTCATGCGATGCAATCGCGTCGCTCACGCGGTCGCGTGGGATTGGTTGTGTGCAAGTGACGCGATCGCCTGGGGCACGCGATCGCGTGGGCATCTTGTGCAAAACGCACAATGGTCGCACGATTCCAGCCTAACTTTCTGGATGTTGGATCTTTATGCCGATTTCCATATCACGCGGCCGCATGGATGACGCAGTCGCGTGGGTAGTGTTTTTCGCAATATGACGCGATCGCATGAGTGATGCGGTCACGTCGCGCACCCTTTTTTTATGCAGCATGCAGAATGCAATGATTAATATGAATGCGATGCAAAATTCCAGGTTCAATATTATAAAATAAAATAAAACTTGAAAACAAACATAACAAAATAAAAATTGAAAAATGAACGATCATACCATGGTGGGTTGTCTCCCACCTAGCACTTTTAGTTAAAGTCCTTAAGTTGGACATTGGAGGGTGTTCTCCTCGGCTCTGAATTCCCATGGAGGTTCAGCGTCTCCTAGATCTTCAACCAACTCTTCTTCTTGCGTAATGACAGCTTCTTCTACTTGTTCTAGTATAAATTCATTCTCTGTCTTTTCCACTGGAGTTTCTAGTATTTCCTTCATGCTACGCTCTTCGTTAGATTGTCCACATGGGGCTGTGGTTGGTCCTTGAATGTTCGAACGTCTAGAAGCTAATTGAATTACTGCTTGCTCCAGTTGTCGAATGGTTGTTTGAAGTTTATTTACTGTTTCCTTGAGGCGAACCTCTGATTCTTGAGGTGATGGATTTGGACATGATACATAGGAAAGTGGTGGTGCTTGGGAGTGATTGGATTGGAACTGGGGTAAATAGGGATCATGTGGTGGCGAATGGTGAAGAGAAGCTTGTGAGTGTGGTGGTTCAAGGTTATGTTGAGAGGATGGTCTATAGGCATGGGGTGGGGCTTGTTGGTAGTTACAAGGTTGTTTCGGCTGCCATCTCCTCTTCTTGTTCGAAAATTTCTGAAAGGTGCTTGCTGGATTATTGTAATTTAGCTTCTCTTAGTTTTCTCTTCAGAGTCCTTTCAGGTTCTGGATCTGCTTCAACAAGAATATTCTTGTCCTTGCTCCTGCTCATATGAAAAGGAGGGAACAGAAAAATAATAATAATAGGGATCCTTTTTACCCAGGTATAGAGGTTCCCCTGTGTGAGTAGAAGAAGAAAAGAATGTAATGTAAAGAAGCGAAGAAAAAAACTAGAACACAGAGAGGGAGGTAGTGTTCGAATTTTTGGATGGGAGAGAAGTGTTAGTAGATGAATAAATAAATAGAAGGAGATGAGAGAGAAAGAGGAATTTCGAAAATTATTTTTGAAAAATGGTTAGTGATTTTTGAAAATTAAAATTAAAATTTGAAGCAATTAGTTAATTAAAAAGAATTTTTGAAAAAGAGGGAAGATATTTTCGAAAATTAGAGAGAGAGAATTAGTTAGGTAGTTTTGAAAAAGATAAGAAACAAACAAAAAGTTAGTTAGTTATTTGAAACAAATTTTGAAAATCAATTTTGAAAAGATAAGAAGATAAGAAGTTAGAAAAGATATTTTAAAATCAAATTTTTGAAAAAGATATGATTTTGAAAAAGATAAGATAAAAAGATATTTTTGAAAAGATATGGTTGAAATTAGTTTTGAAAAAGATTTGATTTTTAAAATCACAATTAATGACTTGATTCACAAGAAATCACAAGATATGATTCTAGAACTTAAAGTTTGAATCTTTCTTAACAAGCAAGTAACAAGCTTGAAATTTTTGAATCAAAACATTAATTGATGATGTTATTTTCGAAAATTATGTGATAAGGATAAGAAAAAGATTTTTGAAAAATATTTTTAAATTTTTCGAAAATAAATAAGAAAAATGAAAAAGATTTGATTTTTGAAAAAGATTTTGAAAAAGATAAGATTTTTAAATTGAAAATTTGATTTGACTCATAAGAAACAATTGAATTTTTAAAAATTTTTTAAAAAGTCAATCCAAATTTTCGAAATTTATGAGAGAAGAGAGGAAAGATATTTTTTTTATTTTTGAATTTTTAATGATGAAAAAGAAAAACATGAAAAAGACTCAATGCATGAAAATTTTTAGATCAAAATGATGAATGCATGCAAGAATGCTATGAATGTCAAGATGAACACCAAGAACACTTTGAAGATCAAGATGAACATCAAGAACTTATTTTTGAAAAAATTTTTTATGCAAAGAAAACATGCAAGACACCAAACTTAGAAATCTTTAATGCTTAGACACTAAGAATTCAAGAATGCACATGAAAAACACCATACAACACAAAACAATATAATATGAAGATCAATCAAGAAGGTTTATCAAGAACAACTTGAAGATCATGAAGAACACTATGAATGCATGAATTTTCGAAAAATGCAGAGAATTTTTAGAAAAAATGCAGTTGACACCAAACTTGATTTTGTGATTTTGTGATTTTTTTTTGTATTTTTATTTTATATTTTTCGAAAATTAGTGTGAAAAAGAAAAATAAGGATTCCAAAATTTTTAATATGAATTCCAGGAATCTTGCACTCTTAGTCTAAAGCTCCAATCTGAGGGTCAGGCATGGCTTAATAGCCAGCCAACTTTAGGATATAAATCAGGCATGCAACAGCTGATATTCGAATTAACTTGCCTCTATGCTGATGGTTGGAAGCCCCTATCCAAAAGAATTAGACATGGCTTTACAGCCAGCCAAGCTTCAACATGCTTCATGAAACACTAGAATTCATTCTTAAAAATTCTGAAGAAAAATATAAATTTTTTTTTTGAAAATATTATTTTTTTTTTCGAATATTAATTGGGAAAAACAAAAAAGAAGAAAATATTTTTGAAAAATTTTTGAAAACTTTTTGAAAACAAAATAAGAAGAAAATTACCGAATCTGAGCAACACGATGAATCGTCAGTTGTCCAAACTCGAACAATCCCCGGCAACGGCACCAAAAACTTTGTACACACGTCTTAATAAATCGTTTTTCATTCACAACTTCGATACAACTAACCAGCAAGTGCGCTGGGTCGTCCAAGTAATAAAACCTTACGTGAGTAAGGGTCGATCCCACGGAGATTATTGGTATGAAGCAAGCTATGGTCATCTTGTAAATCTCAGTCAGGCGGATAATAATTGATTATGGAGTTTTCGAAAATAAATAATAAATAGACAGAAAATAAAGATAGAAATACTTATGTATATCATTGGTGAGAATTTCAGATAAAGGTATAGAGATGCTTTCATCCCTCTGAACTTCTGCTTTCCTGCTGTCTTCATCCAATCAGTCCTACTCCTTTCCATGGCTGGCTTTATGTAAGAACATTACCATTGTCAATGGCTACTTTTCATCCTCTCTGTGAAAATGGTCCGATGCGCTGTCACTGCATGACTAATCATCTGGAGGCATCACCATTGTCAATGGCTGCTTCCCATCCTCTCTGTGAAAATGGTCCGTAATTCATGAGGAACAGCAGAGCTCCACACCTTAATCTATGGAGTGTAGAAACTCTACTGTTTGAAAATACATAAGTGAAAGGTTCAGGCATGGCCGAGAGGCCAGCCCCCAAAACATGATCACAGGATCAAAAATACAATCCAGGATGTCTAATACAATAGTAAAAAGTTCTATTTATAATAAACTAGCTACTAGGGTTTACAGAAGTAAGTAATTGATGCATAAATCCACTTCTGGGGCTCACTTGGTGTGTGCTTGGGCTGAGCTTTAGCTTTCCACGTGCAGAGGCTTCTTTTGGAGTTGAACGCCAGGTTGTAACATGTTTCTGGCGTTTAACTCCAGATAGCAGCGTAGAACTGGCGTTCAACGCCCTTTTACGTCTTCTAAACTCGGCCAAAGTATGGACTATTATATATTGCTGGAAAGCCCTGGATGTCTAATTTCCAAAGCAATTGGAAGCGCGCCATTTTGAGTTCTGTAGCTCCAGAAAATCCACTTTGAGTGCAGGGAGGTCAGAATCCAACAACATCAGCAGTCCTTCTTCAGCCTCTGAATCTGATTTTTGCTCAAGTCCCTCAATTTCAGCCAGAAAATACCTAAAATCACAGAAAAATACACAAACTCATAGTAAAGTCTAGAAATGTGAATTTAACATAAAAACTAATAAAAACATCCCTAAAAGTAACTAGATCTTACTAAAAACATACTAAAAATAATGCCAAAAAGCGTATAAATTATCCGCTCATCACCAATTCATCGCTTCCATGAGACGATCCATTGGCTCTTGTTTTGGCTAATACAATTAGGGTCATGTTGCTCTTGGATCGATGGATATAGGTATTCTTCCATGAAGGATTGTGGTGGAAAGGAGAATTCATCATGTGGTTGAAAGTTCTCATATACGGGAGGTGGTTCATCTTAGTAAGGGTATGGATGTGGTGTATATAGAGGTGGTGGTTCTTGGGAGTATTGATGTTGAAATTGTGGTGGCTCTAAGTATGGGTCATATGGTTGTTGGTATAGTGGATATGGGTTAATATTATATGGGGGTGTTTGGTGGTATAGGGCTTGTGAATAAGGTTGAGAACAATGTTGAGGAGGAGGTTAATAGGTATATGGTGGGTTTGGTTGATAACTATAAGAAGAATCACCATAACCATTGGATTGGTATGCACCATGGGGTGGTTCATGCTCATAGTAAGCCGGAGGAAGTTGTTGCCATGAAGATTGTTCATATGCTTGAGGCTCCTCCGACCTTTGGTTTCCCCATCCTTGATGCATATCCTCATAGAAATTTTCATTTCCTACAACATGGATAGAACCAAACTCATAGCCAAAAGGGTAAGAACTCATAATAGAAAGAGAGAATAAAAACAAAAGCTACTAAGAAAACAAGGAAAATAAACTCCTAAAACTAGCAAAAACTAGCAAACAAACTAAAAATCAAGCTATTCACAATATCAACATATTAACAATAACCAATAACAAGCTTACATTTGTAATTCCCCGACAACGGCACCAAAAACTTCATGTGAAGGAAATCGTTAGTTCGGAATTTTCACAAAATAATTCCATTGAAGTATAGATCCAAACAAACAGACAACTATCAACCAAAGTTTAATTTGTTTGTCACTTAAGTCAAACCAATAAAACCTGAGAGTATTTAAACCTCGGGTCATCTCTCAAAAGAATTATAGAGAAGCATGCATATTACTGGTTATGAGGTATTTTTTGGGGGATTTTTGGAATGATGAACAAGAAATGTAAATTGCAAGAAAGTAAAGCTAACAACTAAGAGGGATATAAATGCTAAAAGGCACTTCTAGTAAGGATTAAGAGTCAAGGTTTCCAGTGTGTACGAAACTGGCTCCGCATGTTTCGCACAGATAGACAGGCAAGTATATCGGGTCGTCCAAGTAATACCTCAAGTGAGTGAGGGTCGATCCCACGGAGATTGTTGGTTTGAGCAAGCAGTGGTTACCTTACAGATTTTAGTTAGGTGGATAGAAATTATAGTTTGTCATGGAAAATGCATAAAACAGAATAAATAAATAAAACGTTACTAGATAGGTGGGAAATCAATGGTATGAGAACGATTGAGGCTTCGGAGATGCTTTGTCTTTCCGAATTAACTTTTCTTACTGTCTACTTCAATAACCTTCTGATTCATTCAATGGTAGCCGTAAGTGATTAACTCATGTCCTCTCATCAAGTTAACCTCCTCCATTGCAGCAATCCACTATGTTGTAAGTGACTCATGTCCTTTCATCAAGCCACCTCTAGGTTTCTCATTGTAGCAAAAAATGAAGCTCTAAGCAATCCACTCCCCTTCATGACCCTACTCAAGGTGCCACAGACAAGGCAGATCTTTCGAATCAGGGAACGCTGCTTCTCAGACTCTAGCCTTTGCGCCACAGAGACCTCACTTACCCACGGTCAACGAGATTTCATGTCATCTATCCAAAGTTGCCCAGGTACTCTATTGGAATCCGCAATGTAATCTCTAGCTTTGGTTCAATGCTATCTGGGTCAGGACTCGCACGGAACCCATGTAGATCAAGGGTGATTGTTACGGGTCACCCTCAATTCATAAGATGAAGAACAAGAATGCATAAGAGAATAAAATCAGACATATTGAACTAGAATAGTAATATTATTGATCCATGAAACTCATCAGAGCTCCTAACCTTAACCTTAGGAGGTTAGTGACTTATATTATACATAATGTTCGAAAGTACAAAAATGGGGGAAGAAGATCCTAAGTTAGGGTGATCCCCTCCTATATATACTAATCTGCTAACTAAGAATTACAGAAATAAGATAGACTAGTCTTGTAGTGTGAAAATCCACTTTCTGGACCCACTTGGTGAGTGTTTGGGATGAGCTTGAGTGTCTTCCAAGAGCTAGTACCCCTTAGGGGCATTGAACGCTGGCTTGGGACTCCCTTTTGGGCGTTGGACACCAATTGCTCCACTGTAGGCACTGGACGCCAGGAATGGGGCTGATAGTCGGCGTTGAACGCCAGTTTTGGGTCTTTATTTCCAAAGCAAAGTATGAACTATTATATATTTTGGGAAAGCTCTGGATGTTAGCTTTTTATAGCCGTTGAGAGCGCACCATTCGGACTTCTATAGCTCTAGAAATTCTCCTTCGAGTACATGGAGGTTAGATCATGACAGCATCTACAATAAATCTCAGAGTTCTTAATGAAGCTCAGTTTCAATTAGATGAGCGGGGCTAGTAGATTTTTGCTTTTGAATAGTTTTGACATCTCACTTTCCATTGAAGTTCAGAATAGTTGACATCTTTAGGAACTTAGAATCCAGATGATACTATTGATCCTCCTAGTTCAGTTCTTTTTTATTCTTGAACACAGCTTCTTTAAAGTGTTGGCCGTGACCCTAAGCGATTTGTTTTCCAGTATTACCACCGGATACATAAATTCCACAGACACTTAACTAGGTGAACCCTTTCGGATTGTGATTCGGCTTTGCTAGAATCCCCAGAAAGTGGTGTCCAGAGTTCTTAAGCACACTCTTTACTTTGGATCACGACTTTAACTGCTCAGTCTCAAGCTTTTCACTTGACACCTTCACACCACAAGTATATAGTTAGGGAAGCAGCTGAATTGCACTGTTTAGGCTAAGATATTTCTTTAGGCCCTCCTAACCATTGATGCTCAAAGCCTTGGATCCTTGCTCTTGCCTTTTGGTTTAAAGAGCTATTGGCTTTTTCTTTTTCTGCTTTTTTTTTTTCACATATACATATATTTCTTTTATTGCTTTTTGTTGCTTTTTTTGCTTCAACAATCAATTTTTGGATTTTTTAGATTACCAATAATACTTCACTTTTATCATCATTCTTTCAAGAGCCAACATTCTTAACTCCAACATCAAATATGCACTGTTTATTCATGCATTTAGAAAATAAAAGCAATGCCACCATATCAAATAATTGAACTATTCTTAATATATAACTTGAAATTCATGCATCTCACTTTTCTTTTTCAATTAAAATTTTCTTTTAAGCAAGGTGAGAGATGCATGGAATAATTCATAGCTTTAAGATATAAAGATGATCATGCACTAGAAACAAACAATAAAACAAAAATACATGAAATACACAAAAATTACATAAGCAAAGGGAATTAAGGGAACGGATCCACCTTAGTGATGGTGGCTACTACTCCTTCTGGAGGATCCAATAGAGCCCTTGATTTCTTCTATATCACGCTCCTGCCTTTGTTGTTCATCCCTCATAACTCTTTGATCTTCTCTCATGGCCCTTTATTCTTCTCTAATTTCATAGAGGATGGTGGAATGCTCTTGATGTCCCATCCTCAGTTGGTCCATGTTGGAGCTTAATTCTCCTAGAGAAGTGTGCCATTAGTCCCAATAGCCTTAGAGAGGAAAATGCATCCCTTGAGGCATCCCAGGAATTTCTTGTTGAGGAAGCTTCACATGCTCTTGCTATGGTCCATGTGCTGGCTCTCTAGTTTGCTTCATCCTTCTTTTAGTGATGGGATTGTACTCTTCAATGGAGATGTCTCCTTCTATGACAATTCCAAATAAATTACATAGATGACAGATAAGGTGGGAAAAAGCCAACCTTGCTAAGGTGGAAGGCTTTTCAGCTTTCTTATACAACTCTTGAGGTATTACCTCATGTACCTCCACCTCACTTCCAATCATGATGCAATGAATCATGATGGCTCTGTCAATGGTCACTTCTGACCGATTGCTAGTGGGGATGATAGAGCTTTGGATGAATTCTAACCATCCTCTAACTATAGGCTTGAGGTCAAGCCTTCTCAGTTGGATATGCTTGCCTTGAGTATCCCTCTTCCATTGAACTCCTTCCACACAAATGTCTGAAAGGCCTTGGTCCAGCCTTTGATCAAAATTGACTCTCCTAGTGTAAGGATGTGGGTCTCGTTGCATTACTGGCAAATGGAGCGCCAACCTTACACTTTCTAGGCTGAAATCCAATGGTCGCCCTCGGACTATGGTGCTTCAATTTTCGGGATGTGGGTTCACACTAGTGTCATAGTTTTTAGTGACCCATGCATTAGCATAGAACTCTTACACCATCAAGATCCCAATTTCTGGGATAGGATGGGTTAGGACTTCCCCACCTCTCCTCCGGATTTCTCTTTGGATCTCCGAGTACTCATTCTTTTTTAGCCTAAAAGGGGCTTCAGGAATCACTCTTTTCTTTACCACTACTTCATAGAAGTTGTCATAATGAGCTTTGGTGATGAATCTCTCCATCTCTCAAGATTCGGAGGTGAAAGTAACTGCTTTTCCTTTCCTTTTTCTAGAGGATTCTCCAACTTTGGGTGCCATAAGTGTGAATGAAAAGCAAAAAACAAGGCTTTTCCAACACCAAACTTAAAAGCTTTGCTTGTTCTTGAGCAAAATAAGAAGAAAAGAGTAGAAGAAGAAGAGAATAGAGGAGATGGAGGGGATAATAGTTCGGCCAATTGGGGATTTAGTGTATGAATGGTGTGTGTATGAGGGGAAGGAAGAAGGGATATTTATAGGAGTGAGATAGGATGGGGTTCGAAATAATAAGTGGGAATTGGGTGGGAAACTTTGAATTTAAAGTGGATGGGGGTTGGTGGGAGTTATGATAGTTTGGGAAGAGAGATGGATGTGATTGGGTTAGGGTTTATAGGAAAGAGTATGTGGGGAAGAGTAAAAGTAAGAGAGAGAAGAAGGTGGGATAAGTGGAGATTCTGTGGGACCCACTGATCCTGAGGGGTTAGGGAATTCGAGTTCCCTGCCCCCTTGTAGGCGTTGAACGCCCAGCTCTTGCTCCTGGCTGGCGTTCAATGCCAGCTATGTGCTCCTTCCTGGAGTTCAACGCTAGGTCTCTACCTCTTGGCTGGCGTTCAACGCCAGCAATTCTGCTCCTCATGGGAGTTGAATGCCCACTCTGGCCCCCTTGGCTGGCGTTCAACGCCAGCAAGTTCTCTGCTCCAGGGTGTTTTATTTCTAGCTCTGACTGTTTCTGTTTCTGTTCTAACTACTGCACATGATCACAAACTTAAACAAATATGGAAATTAAATTGATATAACTTAAACAAACTTAAAGAAAAAACAAGAAAACATTAATTATTGATGGGTTGCCTCCCAACAAGCACTTCTTTAATGTCACTAGCTTGATGGTTAACTCCTTACGGAGATGGATAGGGGCTCAGAAGTTTGCACTTTACAGTGAATTTCTTGCCTGTGCTCTCATGGATAAGTTCCACATGTTCCAGAGACAGGATCCTGTTCACAGTGTGTGGAATGACTGGATTATCAGTGAAGGTAACTCTCATGCCAGGTGAGAGGCCTTCAGTAAGGATTTCCTTATCCCTCTAGCCCTTGGGTACTCTTTTACTGCCATTCCTCTCAGAGCTTGATGATGGTTGCCCCACACCAAACTTAGAATTGGTGTTTAGGGACTCTGTTAGGCTATGTACTAAGAAAAGTGGTTGAAGCACTTCATGTTAATGAATGGTGCTTCCTTCAGCTGAGGTAGAATGAGGTTCATGAACCTTGAACACAAGATAGTCATCATCTAATTGCAGGACGAGTTCTTTTCTGTCTACATCAATCACAGCCTTGGTTGTAGTTAGGAAGGGTCTTCCAAAGATGATGGATTCATCCTCTTCCTCCCAATATCTAGGATTATAAAGTCAGCAGGGATGTAAAGGTCTTCAACCTTCACCAAGATATCCTCTACCAGTCCATAAGCATTTTTCATGGACTTCTCTGCCATCTCTAGTGAAATTCTTGTAGCTTGTACCTCAAAGATTCCTAGTCTCTCCATTACAGAGAGAGGCATGAGGTTTATGCTTGATCCTAGGTCACACAGAGCCTTATCAAAGGTCATGGTACCTATGGTGCAAGGAATTAAGAAGCATCCGGGATCCGGCTTCTTCTGAGGTAGCTTCTGTTGAACCAAGGCATTGAGTTCCTTGGTGAGCACTGGAGGTTCTTCCTCCAATGTCTCTGTGCCAAATAGCTTGGCATTCAGCTTCATCAGAATTCCTAGGTACTGAGCAACTTGCTCTTCCCTAGTTTTCTCTTCCTCATCAGAGGAGGAGACTCTTCAGATTCTAAAATTTTCAACCAAGCATTCAAGGGAATTTCAATGGGCTCCTCATGAACCTTTGGTTCCATCAGATCTTCAATAGGAGAGTTCTCAGTGGGCTTGGGGAACCCAACTACTCCTGTTATGGCATTCAATTCCAGGACTTGTGTTTCTTTAGGCATTGAACACCCAGCTTGTATCCCTTTACTGATGTTCAACACCAGTGATGGCACCTCTATGGGAGTTGAACGCCTAGTAAGGAGTTCCTTACTGGCGTTCAATGCCAAAAATGGCTCATCCATGGGCGCTGAACGCCCAGCAAGGACTTCCTTACTGGCGTTCAACGCCAGAGAATCTCCTTCAGATTCAGCCTCAATGTCCACTATGATGGCCTTGCACTCTTCTCTTGGGTTTATTTCAGTGTTACTAGAAAGAGTATTAGGAGGGGTCTCAGGGATTCTCTTGCTCAGTTGACCAACTTGTACCTCCAGATTTCTGATGGAGGACCTAGTTTCTGTTATGAAACTGTGAGTGGTCTTAGAGAGTTCAGAGACTATGGTTGCTAAGTCAGAAAGGCTCTGCTTAGAAGTCTCCATCTGTTACTGAGAAGATGGGAATGATGATCTGTTGATGAACCTGTTTTGGGTTCTTCCACCTTGATTATTGTTGAAGCCTTGCTGAGGCTTCTATTGATCCTTCCATGAAAGGTTAGGATAATTCCTCTAAGAAGAGTTGTAAGTATTTCCATAGGGTTCTCCCATGTAATTTACCTCTTCCAGCATGGGTTGATCTAGATCATGGGCATCTCCATCATAGGAGGTGTCTTGAGTCCTGCTAACTGCAGCTTGCACTCCAGTCAAATGCTGAGAGATCATATTAACCTGTTGGGTCAAGATCTTCTTCTGAGCCAATATGCATGGTATTCAGAGTATCGACTTTCAAGACTCCTTTCTTCTGAGCTACCCCATTGTTCATAGGGTTTCTCTCAGAAGTGTACATGATTTGGTTGTTTGCAACCATTTCAATGAGTTCCTGGGCCTCTATAGGCGTTTCCTTCAAGTGGAGTGATCCACCTGCAGAATGGTCCAACGACATCTTGAACATCTCGGATAGACCATCATAGAAGATACCTAGGATAGTCCATTCTGAGAGCATGTTAAGAGGACATCTCCTGATCAGTTGCTTGTATCTTTTCCAAACTTCATAGAGGGATTCACCCTCTTTTTGTCTGAAAGTTTGAACTTCCACCCTGAGCTTGCTCATCTTTTGAGGTGGAAAGAACTTGGCCAAGAAAGTATTAACCAACTTTTTCCAAGAGTCTAGGCTTTCCTTGGGTTGAGAATCTAATCATATCCTAGCTCTGTCTCTAACAGCAAAAAGAAAAAGCATAAGCCTGTAGACCTCAGGATCCACTTCATTGGTCTTTACAGTGTCACAGATTTGCAAGAATTCAGATAAGAACTGATGTGGATCTTCCAGTGGAAGTCCATGGAACTTGCAATTCTGTTGCATTAGAGAGACTAACTGAGGCTTTAGCTCAAAGTTATTTGCTCATTCTTCCATAGAAGTCAAAAGTGGGTGCAGTGAAGTCACCAAGAACCTTCCTTGCATCTCATCCATTGTTCTGTTCGGCTGCCATGCTTGTATTTTCTGTTTCTTGTTCAAAAGGTTCTGTAAGATCTATTCTAGAGTGTTATGCTTTAACTTGTTGTAAACGCCTCCTTAGGGTCCTCTCAGGTTCAGGATCAGGATGAAAGAGAAATTCTTTATCTCTGTTCCTACTCATAAACAAGAAAAAGAAAGCAAGAAAGAAAAAGAATGGGAGCTCTATGTCAAAGAATAGAGAACTCCCTGTGAAATGTGAAGAAGAAAGAAGAATGAGGGTAGAAGAATGAGAAGAATAGTTCGAATAGAGGGGGTAAAGAATTTGAAAATTATGAAGTAAAAAGAGAAACTAGAATTAAAATATTTTTGTTTTTATTTTATTTATTTATTTAATTCAAAAATAGGAAAGAAATTAAAAGCTAATTAACTAAAAAGATTTGAAAATTGAAGGATGATTTTCGAATTAGAAGAGAGAGAAAAAAGTGAAAAGTTTTTGAAAATAGAGTTGAAAAAGAAGAAAGAGAAAACAAGTAACTAATTAAGAAAGATTTGAAATTAAGATAAGATAGGAGATTTGAAAAAGATTTAATTTTGAAATTTAAAATTAGAGAAGATAAGATAAAAATTGAAAAGATTTGAAACGGATTTGATTTTGAATTTTGAAATTGAAACAAGAGAAGATAAAGATTTGAAAAAGATATGAAAAGATAAGATTTAAAATTTAAAATTTGACTTTACTAACAAGAAAACACCAATCTTAAAAATTTTTAAAATCAAAATAAAAAAAGGAAACAAGATTTTCGAAAATTTGATTAAAGATAAAAAAATATATTTTTGATTTTTTTTAATTAATGAAGAAAGAGAAAAACAACCAAAAGACACCAAACTTAAAATTTTTAGATCAAAAGACACTAATTTTCAAAAGCTAAGAAAACAAACACCAAAAGACATCAAACTTAAAAAATTTTAAGATCAAAACAAGAAAAGAAACAAGAACAACTTAAATACCAAGAAAGAACACTAAGAACTATTCGAAAATTTTAAAGAAAAGATAAACACACAAGGGACACCAAACTTAAGAACTAATACTAGACTCAAACAAAAGACACTATTTTTGAAAATTTTTTGAAAAGAAAGCAGGAAAGTTCGAAACTTTAACAAGAACTCAAACAAAAGACCAAGATTAATAAAGAAAAGAAAAGGTTAAAATTTTTTTTTTGAAAAGAAAATGAAAGACTCAAACAAAATTAAAAAGTACCTAATCTAAGCAACAAGATAATCCGATAGTTTGTCAAATCCGAATAATCCCCGACAACGGCGCCAAAAACTTGGTGCACGAAACTGGCTCCGCACGTTTCGCACAAATAGACCGGCAAGTATACCGGGTCGTCTAAGTAATACCTCAGGTGAGTGAGGGTCGATCCCACGGAGATTGTTGATTTGAGCAAGCAGTGGTTACCTTGCAGATCTTAGTTAAGTTGATAGAAATTATAGTTTGGCACAGAAAATGCATAAAACAGAATAAATAAATAAAACATTACTAGATAGATGGGAAATCAATGGTTTGAGAATGGTTGAGGCTTCGGAGATGCTTTGTCTTTCTGGATAAACTTTTCTTACTGTCTACTTCAATGACCTTCTGATTCATTCAATGGCAGTCGTAAGTGATTAACTCATGTCCTCTCATCAAGTTAACCTCCTCCACTGCAGCAATCCACCATGTTGTAAGTGACTCATGTCCTCTCATCAAGCCACCTTTAGGTTTCTCACTGTAGCAGAAGATGAAGCTCTAAGCAATCCAATCCCCTTCATGACCCTACTCAAGGTGCCACAGACAAGGCAGATCTTTCAGATCAGGGAATGCTACTTCTCAAACTCTAGCCTTAGCGCCACAAAGACATCACTTACCCAATGTCAACGGGATTTCATGTCACGTATCCAAAGTTGCCCAGGTACTCTATTGGAATCGGCAATGCAATCTCTAGCTTTGGTTCAATGCTATCCGGGTCAGGACTCGCATGGAACCCATGTAAAATAAGGGTGATTGTCACGGGTCATCCTCAATTCATAAGATGAAGAACGAGAATGCATAAGAGAATAAAATCAGACATATTGAACTAGAATAGTAATATTATTGATCCATGAAACTCAGCAGAGCTCCTAACCTTAACCTTAGGAGGTTAGTGACTCATACGGTACATAATATTCAAAAGTACAAAAATAGGGGAAGAAGATCCTAAGTTAGGGTGATTTCCTCCTATATATACTAATCTGCTAACTAAGAATTATAGAAATAAGATAGACTATTCTTGTAGTGCAAAAATCCACTTTCTGGGCCTACTTGGTGAGTGTTTGGGCTTAGCTTGAGTGTCTTTCACGAGCTAGTACCCCTTAGGGGCGTTGAACGCTGGCTTGGGACTCCCTTTTAGGCATTGGATGCCAGCTGCTTGATAAACCCATATTTTATGATATATATTGTGCTCAATTCAAGAGATTTATTCAATCCTTCACTCACTTATTCATGTAAATTGCATGGTTTTACTTTCCCTTCCTTATTATGTGATATATGTGAATTACATGTTTCCTATGCTTTAAAATTATTTATTTTAATTACCCTTTATTACCATTCGATGCCGTGATTTGTGTGTTAAGTAGTTTCAGATATTCTAAAGGCAGGAATAACTTAAAGAATGGAAAGGAAATATACAAAAATGGAAGGAAAGCACAAAATGGAATTTTTGAAGAAATTGGCAGCGACACGAACGCATGGACGACGCGGCCGCATGCCTAGCGCGAAGAGACAGAACGCGTGACTGGCGCGGACGCGCGCCATGAGCAGAACACAAATGACGCGGACGCATGACCGAGGTGAACGCGTGATAAGAAAAACTCCAGATGACGCGATCGCGTGACCCACGCGGACGCGTGACAGACGCCATGCACCAGAAATTATAGAAAACGCTCCCAGTGATTTCTGAAGCCCTTTTTGTCCCAAATCCAAGTCCAGAAGGCACAGATTAGAGGTTATGAAGTGGGGAAATGCATCCATACTGGGAGAGAGCTCCAATTATTCACTTTTCATAGTTTAGATGTAGTTTTTAGAGGGAGAGGTTCTCTCCTCTCTCTTAGGTTTTAGGATTAGGATTTCTTATTATTTCAATTTAGTATTCCAACTCCTTATCAGGTTCAATATTCCTTTACTTTATATTTCCCTTTGCTTTCAGATATTCTAATGCTTTCCTTTAATTACTTTTGTTGCCGAATTGGTTTATGAACCATTCATGTTTAGATTTGATTTTCTATTTAATATGATTTGAGGTATTTCAGAATTATGATTGCTTTCCTTTATTTACATTAATAATTTACATTTTCTTCCTTTTGGCTTGGTTGATTAATTGGTAACTCTTTAGTTGTCAAACTCATCGTGATTGATAATTGTTATTTTTACCAATTTAATTAAACTCCAATAACTCTAGTCTCTTCTTAGGAATCGACTAGGACCTGAGGATCAAACTAATTAGTCCACTTGACCTTCCTTTGCTTTAGTAAAGGCTAACTAAGTGGGATTAAAATTCAATTCTCATCACCATTGATAAGGATAACTAGGATAGGACTTCCAAAATTCTCATACCTTGCTAAGAGGTTATTTTACAGTTGTTTATTTATTTCAATTGTCATTTAAATTACTTGTTCCTTACTTTCAAAACCCCAATTTACAAACTCATAACCAATAATAAGAACATACTTCCCTGCAGTTCCTTGAAAAGACGACCCGAGGTTTAAATACTTCGGTTATCAATTTATTTAGGGGTTTGCTACTTGTGACAACCAAAACATTTGTAAGAAAGGAATTCTTGTCGGTCTAGAAGCTATACTTACAACGGGAACTTATTTGTGAAAATTCTAGATCGCGCGAGAGTTTCGTTCTTCAAAATGGCGCCGTTGCCGGGGAGCTGCAATCGTGTGCCTTATTATTGGTTATTGTAAATATTTTTCTTTTATTTGTTTAATTGTTTTTGTTTTTCCTTTTTACCTTTTTTAGCCACTATGAATTCTCACCCCTCTCTCTTTGAGTTTGGTTCTAATATTGTTGAAAGGAGTGGAAGTTATAACAGGAATATGCATCAAGGTCTAAGCAATCAAAGATGGATGGAACCAAGAGGATTTGATCAACCCTTTAGGCAACAATACCCTCCAAGATATCATGGACAAAGACCATTATACAATGCAAACCAAGCTAATAGATATGGTGACAGCCTTGTAACTACCAACAAGCCCCACCCTGTGCCTATAGACCATCCTCTCAACATAACTTTGGACCACCACACTCACAAGCTCCTTTTTACCATTCACCACCATACGATCCTTATCTACCCCAATTCCAATCCAATTACTCCCAAACACCACCACTTCCCTATGTACCATATCCAAATCCATCACCTCGAGAATCACAGGCTCGCCTCAAGGAAACAGTAGATCAACTTCATACAACCCTTCATCAGCTGGAGCAAGCAATACATCAATTATCTTCCAAACATATAAACCCTCAAGGAACTCCAATAGCTTTATGTGGAGAATCTAATGACGAACGTAGCATGAATGAGACACTAGAAACCCCAGAGGGCAGTAATGAGCATAACTTTATTCTGGAACAATTGGAGGAAGCTCAAATTACCCAAGAAGAAGAAGTACTGATTGAAGATTTAGGAGATGCTGAACCTCCATGGGAACCCAGAGTTGCAAAGAATTCCGTCAAGGACATTACAATTGATGCTAAGGAGGATAGTGCACAAACCCCAAGGTAGGTATTTTATGAAGAACTAGACGGAATGACCCAAGACGCCAGTTTCCTTGATAATGATAATCTCAAGTCAAGTTCTCCTAGTAATGAACTTGCATCCGCAAGTGAATTCTCCGAGATTGAAGAATCTTCCTTAAGTGAATACGAAGATGATACGGAGGTAGATTTCTCTAAACCTCCAGCTTATGACTTGAGTGATGAGGAAGACATAGAAGACTTTGATCAGGACGATGTTGCATTTGAGGAATTTCATAAGGAAGTGGAGAAATTCACAGAAGATTACAAGGGAGTAGAACTTACAGAACCACTGGAAACACCTATCCTAAGGCCATTACCACCCAATACAAGCATCAAGTGGGTACAATCCTTAACCTTTAACTTTATTTTTCCACTTGAATATGGTTTGCTTGAAACAGATGGCCAGCTTAGAGCTCTCTCGTACTCAGAGCTGGTGCACAAGGTTCAATAAGGTTCCACGCTTCAACTCGAAGTGCACGGATTGGTCTCATGTTCAATCGAATGGATCTCGAAAAATGTTTGGTCATCCTGGTGAGAATCTAATTTCTAAACCGCCCGGATGAAAAAATATAGATCAAGACGAAGGCGGATTTAACAGCAAAGTTTGGGATCCTGGAATCTATTCTGACATTTGTCACCCCGGGAGCCTGAGAACCTGTTTGAAGCTGCTCAAAAGCTTCACATGCCTAGTTTGGGATCCCGGAGGCTGTTGGCATTCCAAACATTGGTGGAGATTTCTGGATGAATTTAAGCACAAACCAACATAACAGGAAGCTCATCTAATGTCCAACTTAAGGACTTTAACTAAAAGTGCTAGGTGGGAGACAACCCACCATGGTATGATCGTTCCTGTTTCCATTTTATTTTATTTTGTTTATTTTTATATTGTTTTATTTTCATTGAACCTGGATAGTATTCGTAAGCATTTGCATTAGCATTACATACTGCATAACTGCATAATTGCATATTCTAAAAAAAAAAAAAAGAAAGGCGTGCGACGCGATCGCATCGCTAAAGCGTTCACGTCAGTTGCGAAAAATACTCCCCACGCGTCCGCGTCATTCACGCGGCCGCGTGATCTGGAAATCGGCGTAAAAATCCAACGCCCAGAAATCTGGGCTGGAATCGTGCGGCTGTCGTGTGTTTAGCACAAAACGGCCCACGTGTTCACGTCCATCACGCGAACGCGTCACTTGCACAAAACCCATCCCACGCGAAAGTGTGAGCGACGTGTTCGCGTCGCGTGGATTGCACAACACCCCAAAAGGAGACAGAGAGTTGCGTTGAAACGACGCTGGAATTGTGCGTTTAGCACAATTTCCAGCGACGCCGTCGCGTGCCGCACACAACCGCATCATTCATCCTTCTACCCATTCCACGCAATTGCGTCACTCACGCGATCGCGTCAACCCTTTTTCCACCCTAGCCACGCAATCGCGTGGATGCAAATTCACTAACCCCCAGTCACGTGAAACCCTACCCCATCGTGCCCCCATTCTCTTCCCGTCGCGCCCCCCATTCCCCTTCTTTTCCCTTTCTTCTCTACAACCCTCCCCTGCGCCCATCACCACCACCCCAGCCACCCCCACCGGCCGCACCACCGTCGACCACCTAGCCACGACCGCGACGCCACCACCCCCCTTCTTCCTTCCCTCTCTTTCTTCTTCTCTTCTCATCTTCCCTCCACCACCGCTGCCCCCTCCGCGGCCAGCCACCACCACCGCGCCCTCACCGCCACACCTTCCACCAACACCCACCCCCTCCCTTCCTTCCCCCTTAACCACCACTCCCTGCACCCCAGCCCTCACCCAACACCACAACACCATCCCTACCGCCACCAAGGTTTGCCGCCGTGCCACCCTACGCCGCCGCAGCACCACCGCAACCACACCCCCGTTATCTCTCAGTTCCTTAGCTTAGTTCATATGCCTACCAGGTTCCGCCGAACGCCACCTTTCTTTCATTCATAGTTTTTTGCCTATTTTTTCAGTTATGTTTAAATTTAGGATAGTTAGAGATGTATGTTGTAGTGGATTCTAGGTGGTTAAGTAGCTAGGATGTGGTTAGTGGATTTAGGCCTGATTAATTGTGCTGTTCTTGCTACTTGTTTTATAATTTTCGCAATTCTATTGTTGTTGTGATCTAAATATTGTTCATATGATGTTCTTACTGTTCATGCTGCTATTGCGACTGCTCTTTCATGTTCATATTATTTATATCTATTTGCAATTTATTTTAATTTATATGAACTATTCTGCTTGCTGTTTATTTTCCGAGAACATCCAATTTTAGCCAGAATGCTGCCCAATTTTCTGTAAATCATTTTGATTCTCACTCATGTATTGGTTTTGGCATTTGCAATTTTGCTTTCCTTAGCTTTCACCAAACCAATTCATGATTGCACGGGCCAGCATTCTTATTCCTTTTGTCTCCCCGGTTAATAAATCACATTATTGAAGATTTGATTTCAAATTTTCGTTATTGGTATATCTATATGAATCATCAACAACTTGATTTTCTTGCTTGAATATGAGTTGTCTGTTGCTTCAAACTGTGAAATTCTTGTTACTTCGAAACCAATCATCATGCCACTTACTTTGACTTTCTTTTTACTAACTCACTGATTTTTGATTCCTAACCTCTTTTTCAATTTAAAACCACTTTTAACTTTCTAACAACCCCCTCTGCTTTTTAACTAACTCCTTACTTTTACTTTTTAACTCAAGGCATGATTATGGTTTTTCCTAATTAACATGAATTTATAAACAAAGAAAATTAATTATATTATCTTCAATTTTAAATTAAAATATTTGATTAAAAATCAATTAGTAAACTAATAATCAAATAAAATTTTTTAAAATAATTTTAATAGACTAAATTAGGTTTATTATTATTATTATTGTTGTTGTTGTTGTTGTTGTTGTTGTTGTTGTTGTTGTTGTTGTTGTTGTTGTAGATCATCATTATTATTATTAGTAATATTAGTATTAGTATTAGTAGCGCAGGAGTAGAGTACTCCATTCAGTCACACCCACACACACCAAATTGAGTTGGGTGTTGCTGTTGGTGCTTGCGATGAAGACGAAGAAAACTTTTATTGTGGAAGGGCTAAGTAGTTGCCTTTGATTATATATTATGAGATCTGAGAGAAAGAGAGCTGAAAAGGGAAGAAAGGGCTTGAAAAAGAGAAAGGGAGAAGAGGAAGGAACAGTGGCGCCGGAGGAAAGGGAGACCGCCACTGCAGCTGCGCATCGCCACCGCGTCCTGCTGCTCGAGCCACCACCGCGCCATTCGTCACCATCGCGAGGAAGCCCAAAACCGAGGGAGAGAGCCGCGCGGGGAGAAGGCGGCATCGCCGTCTGTGGAGCCCTCGTCGTCACCGTGCAGAGCCGCCGCTATCGTCATCATCGCGGGCTGCTGCCGCTGCGCATGTGATCGTCGCCGCCTCTGAGTCCGTCACCGTCAAGGCTGGTCGCGGGCAGAAGAAGAAGAGATCTTCGTTGCCGCCGAACCAAATGCATGAGAGAGAAGGAGCTCGCGGGAGAGGAGCTTGTTGCCGCCGCTACCATGGCTTCCTTGCCATCGCCGTGGTAGGGTAGCCACCGAAGGGAGCCGTCGTTGTCGGCGCCGCCGTCGGGGTTACCGCCGCTGCTGCCGCCGATAAAATTTTAAGTCAGTTTTCGTTTCCTTTGAATTTCCGGGAGCTTAATCATCGTTGTATGTTTGTTTCACTCACCGTTTCCGGAGTTCTGGTCGCCGCTGCCGTTCGAGGTGGCTGCCGAAGCTGCCACCAAACCGGTTCAGCGACCGCCGCTGTTTCATTTTCTTAGTTCGGTAAGTATTTATGTTTCGGAAACCCGTGTTAATATTCTGTTATGTTTGGTTATAAACTCTGAAGCTCTGGTAACGTAGGGTCGTGTTTTGAGCGTTACATGTCGCTTTTAAGTTGTTGTGAGTGCTGCAAAAGTGACCAGGGATTGAGTTTGCGGTTGCTGTTGATTTTGGGTTAAGAGAAATAGTTCCTTGACGCATTTTGAGTTATAATTTCGACGAGACGAGGTTGGGGTTTTCCTTAAAATATATTTTACATTACAGAGTTGTGATAAATAGATATTGATGCAAAAAGATATACTTCTGTGATTATATTTGTCTTGTGGATGTAATGGTTTGTTGAACTGGATTATTGGTTATTTGATTGCTTGAGTAATGTACGATTGTTGATAAGAAAATGGGTTTGAAAAGTTATTTACTTGATTATTATGAGAAGTGGTTTTCTTTGGTTTGAAGTTAGAGCGGTTTGATTTTGAGTAGGTCTGATTTTATAAATGATTTAATACTTGAGCTGGTTTGATTTTAAAAAGAGTTTTATTATTGGAATTGGTCTGGTTTGAAAATATTTGATACTAGAATTGGTTGAATTTTGGAAAGTGATTGAGATTTGGAAATGGTTTGAGAAATGTTTGGATGGGACCCGAAAAGGGTGGCAGTATCCGAGTTTTAGAGGAGATGCTGCCGAAATTTTATAAAATTAGAAGTTTCATTGAAAGTAGTTATTTTAAAAAGGTTTTAAGTATTATATGATTTAAAACTATCTCATTTATCAAAGGAAGAGTTATGTTTTGGATTGGGAATTGTTAGTGAACGGAATGGAAAGAAGGATGATTGAGAATTTTCTCTGAAATATGGTTTTTGAATGAATTTGGAAATGAGATTTGGATTAATGAATGATTATGAATGTTGAGAATGTTGAGAATGTTGAGATATGATCTTTGAATTATTCATATGGCTTATGAATTTGAAATATCTGAGATACGAGGTTCCCTGGATTAAGTGTCGTGGCTTGCCACCACGTGTACCAGGTTGAAAACTCGATATTCTGCTGACCCTACGACGTAAGTGTGACCGGACACTATATAAATTTTCGGGAATGTTTACCCCCATTGAGCAATATTGATTATTTGAGAAAAGCTATGCATAGACTCTTGGGGATGCACGTCGGGGGACAGTCTAAGGACAATTCAGACTTGTCGGGTTGGCTGGATAACCGACAGATGAGCCTCATCAGCCATAGGACAGGCATGCATCATATGCATTTGTATGCTTTGCTTGAGTTTGAACTTGTTTTGGTTTGCCTAATTGCTAAACTATTCTTAACTACTACTTGAACTATTTGCTGTAACTACTACCTACTTGTGCTTTCCTTGTCTGTCTTGCCTGTGTTTGTCCTGGCGTGCTACATTTGAGAATGAATTTTGGTGCTGAATTAATGATTGTGTTGTTTGATTTTGTGGTTGGTTTCTGATTGAGATTTTCTTTTAAGAAAGGAAAAGTTTCATATTTCTGAAAGAATAAACATTATTTCTTTGAAAAGGTTTTGAACGATTACCTATTGGTTTTTAAAAGATTCATAAGGCAATGATAATCACTGAGCTTGAAAATAGTTTTCTTATAAAATATCTTCTTATGACAACTTTGAAACTCCGTGGTGAGACCGTGTGGTTAGGTTCTCACTCCCCTACAGCTTTACCTTTTCAGGAACCGGATGAAGAAGCATTAAGAAGAGTTAAAATCCGTTCGGTTTTATATGTTGGTGTATTAATTAGATTATTTTCTTCCCTCGTCTTTGTTATTACAATTTTTGTAAGAGGGATAGGAGTTGTATGATTTATATATATTATATTATAAGATATTATGAGAAGTCTTGTATATGAATCTATGCCTGCTTATTTTTTTTTAAGATAAAGTATTTATTTCCGATTTTTAAAGAAATCAATGATACGGTGTTGAGTCACAGGCTTCTATTTTAATATTTAGTATGTAAAGTAGTCGTAATACTTCTTGCTATCAGAGTGGCGCAGCCGGAAGCGTGACATTCTGGTAGTGAGGGTGTTACAAATAACATGTAAAACTAAGAGAACAAAGATGTAATAACAAGAAAACTAAATCAAGACAAGATCAAAACCTAAATCTAAGATAAAATTAACCTAAATCTACCCTAATTCTAGAGAGAAAAGATAGCTTCTCTCTTTAAAATATAACCTAAAACATGTTGCTAAACTAAACCTAATTGCTCTCCCCTTATCCCTTCTTGAATTTGGCCTCAAATACTTCAGAAATGAGTTTGATCTGGGCTTGAAGAGGTCCAGAAATTGCTAGTCACATTTTCTTCAAGTGAGTCACGTGCCTTGTGTCATGTGTACACTCAAGGTCACACGTACGCGTGGCCTGACAAAATCCCAACGCACACGTATGCCCAAGGCATGCGTACATGTGGCCATGAGTTACTCCAAAACCTCATTTCTTCATGAATTCTCCACTTTGCATGCTTTTTCTTCACTTCTTTAATTCAATCCTTACCTTCTAAGCCTGAAATCACTAAACAAACATATCAAGGCATCGAATGGAATTAAAGTGAATTAAATTTGGCAAATTAAGGGGCTAAAAAGGATAGATGTTTTCAATATAAAGTGCAAATTAGGAAGAATTCATAAAACTATGCTATTTCATTGAATAAATGTAAAAAAAGATGATAAAATCCACCATATGAACAACTAATTCTGCTAAAATCAAGGAAAACACATAAAAAAAATACTAACCACTGGGTTGAATTAGGAGCAGCTGCTCACGACAGGAGACGATGAGACCTGGAGCGATGTGGAGGCAGAGCAGGGGGAGGTGCGCACCCGATGGACGAATGGAGATGGTGGCACGACCTCACTGGTTTTGAAAGAGGAAGCCTCTGCTCTTCGATGGTGACCTGTGTTGGAACCAGCAGTGGCAGCGCTGAGCTGCGCTTCTGAAGACGACTAGTTGCTCTCGAATAGGCAAAGATGGTAACCTTCGCGGCGCTCTCAACGGAGTTTTCGGCGGCAATGGAGACAGCGTGCAGAGGAGGCTGGTCAGTGCGCGACCGTCGTGCGTGATAAGGTGGAGAAGAACGATGGCAAGAAAATAGAGGTAGGTCCATTGTTAGCAAAACCGGACCGGACTGACCGGTTCAATCGAAAAACCGGTGAACTGGATCCTAAACCGGTCTGGTCTGATGATCTAACTGGATAAGGCAACGAACCGGTACGAACCGGTCAAATCCGGAGTGAACCGGTCAAAACCGGTCAAACTCGATAAGATCGGTTCGACCGAAACGCTTGAGTTTCAAAATTTTTCCAAAATGTTAAAGTTGCCCCCTCATCAAGAAAAAACATGATACTCACAACCACCAAGTTGTTAAGCTTATTATCAATATATATGCAAATTAATATATATATAAATATCTTTTAGCAAATAATATACTTCTATTTAATTTATTTTAATTTTAGTTATAAACTCATTCATTCTTAAATTAATTATATTTTTATTTAACAATAATTATAAACTCACTTATTTTTTTATAATTATATAATATCTATTAATATTATTTTTTAATAAATACTTGTAGTATATAATAGTATAATAGATATAAACTAATTAATAAATTACTAAAATTCGAAAATAATAGTTATTTTAATATAAAAACAAAATAAAAATATTTATGATAGAGTAAAATTAACAAAATACTTATTGTTCCTGTTTCATATTGTTTTAGAATAGCTAGATATTTTTAAAATATTAGTGAAAATATGTATTTTAAATTTTAATTTTAAATTTTTTACTATATTTTATTTTTTATTTACATAGGACCGGGTCAACCGGTTCAACCAGTGACCCACCGGTTGAACCAATGACCTAGTGACCCAGTGACCTGACCGGTTCGATCACCGGTTCGGTTCTGACAACTATGCCTGAAGTACCATATCTTAGTTCCATTGGAGCGCTAATGTACCTTGCTAATAATACATGACTTGACATATCATCTGCTGTAAATTTACTAGCAAGGTATAGTTCCTCTCCAACTAGAAGACATTGGAATGAAATCAAACAAATCTTTCGATATCTTCATGAAATGACTGATATGGGATTGTTTTATCCATGTGAATCTAAGTCACAATTAGTTGGCTATGTAGATGCAGGATACTTATTTGATTCACACAAAAGAATATCTCAAATAGGATACCTATTCACATACGGTGATACAGCTATATTATGGAGGTCCACGAAATAGACAATAGCAGCAACATCTTCTAATAATGCTAAAGTACTAGCGATATGTGAAGCAAGTCACAAGTGTTTTTGGTTAAAGAGTTTAATCTAATATATTCTATCATCTTATGGACTGACTGATAGAAAAATAGCTCCAACTGTTCTATTTGAAGATAATACAGCATGCATTGCTCAACTTAAGGGTGGATACATCAAATATGATAGAACAAAGAATATTTCTCCCAAATTCTTCTTTACTCATGATCTTCAAAATCAAGGAACAATTAATGTCCAACAGATCGGCTCAAGCAATAATCTATTAGATTTATTTACAAAGTCACTTTCAAAATCCTCCTTTGAAAAATTGGTACATCAAATTGGGATATGTCGATTTCGATATATTAAATAATGCTAACAAGAAAGGGAAACTATACTCTTTTTTCCTTGGTCAGGTTTTTTTTATTGGATTTTTCTTGACAAAGTTTTAATTGAGACAGTCTCCATCACAAATTATTATACTCTTTTTTCTTTTACTAAAACTTTTTTTATTAGGTTTTTTTTTTTAGTAAAGTTTTAACGAGGCATAATTTTAAATGGTCATCCAAAGAGGAGTGTTGTGATAAAGATGATGATGTGGATGTCTATTTAATATGTGCGGCTCACATTCTCAAAATTGAATTATATTAAAAAAGTTTGAAAAAGTAAATATTTTACCTCTATAAATAGTAATACATAGTTTTACATACGTACACACAATCAATAATAATACTTCTCTATATCTCTTATATCTACACTATAATAATATTAAACTTTCTCTCTTTTCTCTATTTCTTTGTAGGTTTAAGTTGCAATATATATATTATTAGTAAATATACGAATCACTTCTATTATAATTCCTTTCCCGTGTATGTGAGGTTATTTATGAGGCTTAGACTAAAATATCTTATTGACTAACAGATGACTTCATTCAGCAGCAGTAGTAATAAAAGAGGCTAATTGTGTGGAGAGAATAATCTTCAATTTAGTGGGTGGTCCTGGTGGCATAGTTAGCAAAACCGGATCGGACCGGTCGGTTCGACCGAAAAACCGGTGAATCGGACCTTAAACTAGTCCAGTCCAATGATCTGACCAGATAAGATAGCGAACCGGTCAAATCCAAAATAAACCGGTCAAAACCGGTCAAACTCAATAAGACCGGTTCGACCGAACCGCTTGAGTTTCAAAATTTTTTTAAAATGTTGTAGTTGGGGTTCGAACCCCCCTCATCTATAAAAAGCATAATACTCACTACCACTAGGCTATTAAGCTTGTTATCAACATTTATGCAAATTAATATATATATAAATATATAACAGTAAATAATTTACTTCTATTTAATTTATTTTAATTTTAGTTATAAACTCATTCATTCTTAAATTAATTAAATTTTTATTTAACAATAATTATAAACTCACTTATTTTTTTATAATTATATAATATCTATTAATATTATTTTTCAATAAATACTTGTAGTATATAATAGTATAATAGATATAAACTAATTAATAAATTACTAAAATTCGAAAATAATAGTTATTTTAATATAAAAACAAAATAAAAATATTTATGATAGAGTAAAATTAACAAAATACTTATTGTTCCTGTTTCATATTGTTTTAGAATAGCTAGATATTTTTAAAATATTAGTGAAAATATGTATTTTAAATTTTAATTTTAAATTTTTTACTATATTTTATTTTTTATTTACATAGGACCGGGTCAATCAGTTCAACCAGTGATCCACCGGTTGAACCAATGACCCAGTGACCCAGTAATCTGATCGGTTCGATTACCGGTTTGGTTCTGACAACTATGGGTAGGTCAAAAGGTCAACAGTAATTTTTGAATTAAGATAAATTAGGATAATGAAGGATAATTAGGGAATATTTTTTTTTGGTTAATGAGCTTTGGGGTTCAGCCCAATAGAAATTGGCAGGAGTCGGCTGGACCCCTTCTTAGTTATCTAGCGAGATTGTATTTGAAAATAAGTTTACTATGGACTACTAGTAAATCAGAGAATGCACTAAAGGATTCAACATAGAAATACATAATGTCCAAAATGCACAAATAAAGAAGAGTCACTTACCCATTGCCTAATCTCATTCCCACAGGTTCAAATGCTTTTGCAACTGATAGAAATTCAAATGCTGACTGTAAAAGGAGAAACAGAGACCATGTGGCAATGGTGGCTGGAGGTTAATCGAATGTTGATAACGGCCCCAAATAGCAAGAGGAACATTGCAAGAGTGGCTACACTACTCTGGAACATACGAAAATATATAAATTTACTAATATTTAAAAGAAGAAGCCTATCACCACAACAGCTATTAGAGTCATCTCTCTCCTTGGTCGAAGAATTTTCAACAAAAAATTTCTCTTTTCAAACCTAGGTTGTTTTCAATTTGTTTATTACAGTAAATAAGAAAAAAGATTACTATATATGGGAGTTTTCCAATTCCTTTTGATATATGTGTTGTAGTCCAATCCTGGACCGTTTATTTATTTTATTAATAAATAATTTTTTTATCTTGAAAAAAAAAACAGTAGTTCTATTCAAGTATACAAAATTAATGTACACCTCTTGACAAAATGTAAGGCCTAATAAAGGCTATTAGTGAAATTTAGGTACACTAAAGATTACTTAAGTTTTAATAATCTATTAATTAATTGATTAGGAATTATCGATATTACAAACTTGTCACATTAAATTTTAAAATGTTATTTTTAATTGTGTTTAATATTATAAATTTTAAAGTGTTCAATATTGCTCCAAAAAATTTTAAAATACTTCAAAAAATCTACTAAGATTTTATGTGCATATTCTACTATATCAAATGACACTTAATTTTTAGTGTAAATAATGCATGTGAATAACTATCTAAATTAAGTTTTAAATTTCAAATACTTTTTTAACTATGTTCTGATAAAAAAAAAGATGTAAACAATAGTGGAGGGTTGTTGTAAAATGGTGGAGGGTTGTTGCCGTCACACCATATCTTCACAGTGGTGGCCCTTCTCTCTCTTAAGTCTTCACTCTCTCTTCTTACCTTTTTTCTCTCTCTCGTACCACCTCTTTCATCTCCACTTTTTTCTCTCTTCTTCTTCTCCCATATTTTTTTTGGTTTTTTCTACTTTTTTTCAACCATCTATTCCTCTCTCTCTATTTCTATTTCTATTTCTATTTCTATGTTTAGTCTTTTTTTAGAGATTTAGATTTTAATAACTCTAATAATTAATGCTCTCTTTTTTTTATGGATATTTTAGTTACAGTACGTAGTAAAGGATCTCCAGATTTAAAAAAAGAGACTTAGAGAAAAGATTTTTTTTAGAAATATTTATAGACCAGAAAAAGGCTTAGATCTACTCTAAAAAAAAGGTAAAAAATTCAACTATGTTAAAGTATATTTGTGTATATTTAGAAATAAAAGATATTTAGATTCGTCTCTGTTTCTACTCTTCATAATGAGCAATGTGTCTCCTTCTGGTTTATAATTCAATATAGAAGATTTTTTTTTCTTTTTTAGTTAACATTTTTTCTATTATCTGAAAATACCGTTTGACTATTTCTATGAAAAAATGTTTTTTTTCTATAAAAAAATAGTTATATTAAATTGAATAAATACTATATATCTAATAATCAACATGATCAAATTTCTCAACTAAGTTACTGGTTTTCGTCCTCAAAAAGAGAACGATCAACCATGCATTGTGGTTAGTATTTAAAATAGACTAGAATTTCGTTTCTTGCCTTTGGCCTCTAATTTTTAGTTATCAGTCACTATCTTTGACCCAAGACAAGTAATATTCAGATTATACACGCACAAAAAGAATAACTAACCTTCTAATTTTATCTCTTATTTTTCACATTCTTCTTCCATTCTTTTAGAATTGATGACTCTCCACACAAATATTATTTTGTTAATATTAGAAATCTTTTCTAAAGATTTGATAGATTTAAAAAGATATGATGAGTTGTACATTTTCTTTCTTGTATATAATCTGTAATAACAATAATTGATATAATGAGAAATTACACCATACAAATTTCTATAGTCATTTTCGTTTTTGCCTAAAAAGTTGATAAACATTTTTCATTTGCATAATGACACTCTCTATTAATAACATTTTTGCTTGGTTGCTCAATATTTTATGTCAACATGTACGAATAGAAAATATAAAAAGAGATTACGCACAATTTATCTAAATAAAATATTTAGGATTCATATTTAAGCAAATGCAACAATTTCAAACTGATTAAATGTGTTTTCTATTTTAAATTTATATAAACCACAAAATTCTTACCATGTCTTATCATTTACATATAATTCGTGGAATCCCTACTATGGTTCATGAAAAGGTACATTGATAAACGAATAATTTATACGCTTTTTGGCATTGTTTTTATGTAGTTTTTAGTATAATTTAGTTAATTTTTACTATGTTTTTATTAGTTTTTATTCAAAAATCACATTTCTGAACTTTACTATAAATTTCTGTGTTTTTCTGTAATTTCAGGTATTTTCTGGCTGAAATTAAGAGACCTGAGCAAAAATCTGATTCAGAGGCTGAAAAAGGACAGTAGATGCTGTTGGATTCTGACCTCCCTGCACTCGAAATGGATTTTCTGGACCTACAAAATCCCAATTGGCGCGCTCTTAATTGCGTTGGAAAGTAGACATCTAGGGCTTTCCAGCAATATATAATAGTCCATACTTTACCCGAGTTTTGATGATGCAAACTGGTGTTCAAACACCAACTTTATGCCCTATTCTGAAGTTAAACGCCAGAAACAGGTTACAAACCAGAGTTAAACACCACAAACAAGCTGCAACCTGGTGTTTAACTCCAAGTGGGCCCCGAAAGTAGATTTCTGCATCATTTACTTATTTTCTGTAACCCTATCGTTTAACGCCAAGAAAGGGAGAAAAGCTGGCGTTAAACGCCAGAAACAAGCAGCAACCTGGCGTTTAACGCCAGAAGTGCACTCTAAGGGCGTTTTGCATGCCTAAATGGAGCAGGGATGCTAAGTCCTTGACCTCTCAGGATCTGTAGACCCCACAGGATCCCCACCTCTTCTTCTCTCCTCTTCACACCTCTTCATAACACTTTTCCCCAAAAACCATTCACCAATCACCTCCATATCTCTTTCCCAAATACCCTTCACCAATCACCTCATTCACTCTTCCCCAAAAACCCCACCTATCTCCAAATTCAAAACCCTTTCCCTCCTAAACCCAACCCTAATACACGAAACCTAACCCTTCCCCCACTCCTATATAAACCCCTCACCACTCCTTCATTTTCACACATTATAACCACCACTTCTACCCCTTGGTCGAACCATATATCTCCCTCTATCTTCTCTATTTTCTTCTTCTTCTACTACTTTCTTTCTTCTTTTGCTCGAGGACGAGCAAACCTTTTAAGTTTGGTGTGGTAAAAGCATTACTTTTTATTTTTCCATAACCATTAATGGCACCTAAGGCCAGAGAAACCTCAAGAAAGAGGAAAGGGAAGGCAATTGCTTCCACCTCTGAGTCATGGGAGATGGAAAGATTCATCTCAAAGGTCCATCAAGACCACTTCTATGAAGTTGTGGCCAAGAAGAAGGTGATCCCTGAGGTCCCTTTTAAGCTCAAAAAGGGCGAATATCCGAAGATCCGACAAGAGATTAAAAGAGGATGGAAAGTTCTCTCCAATCCTATTCAACAAGTCAGAATCTTAATAGTTCAAGAGTTCTATGCAAACGCATGGATCACTAGGAACCATGATCAAAGTATGAACCCGAATCCAAAGAATTGGCTTACAATGGTTTAGGGGAAATACTTAGATTTCAATCCGGAAAATGTAAGGTTGGCGTTCAACTTGCCAATGATGCAAGAAAATGCACGCCCCTACACTAGAAGGGTCAACTTTGATCAAAAGTTGGACCAAGTCCTCATGGACATATGTGTGGAAGGAGCTCAATGAAAAGTTGACTTAAGAGGCAAACCAATTCAATTGAGAAGACCGGACCTTAAGCCTGTAGCTAAAGGATGGTTGGAGTTCATCCAACGCTCTATCATTCCTACTAGCAACTGATCTGAAGTAACTGTGGATCGGGCCATCATGATCCATAGTATCATAATTGGGGAGGAAGTGGAAGTTCATGAGATTATACCTCAAGAACTCTACAAGGTGGCTGACAAGTCCTCAACTTTGGCAAGGTTAGCCTTTCCTCACCTCATTTGTCACCTCTGCAATTCAGCTGGGATTGTCATCGAGGGAGACATCCTCATTGAAGAGGACAAGCCCATCACTAAAAAGAGGATGGAGCAAACAAGAGAGCCCATTCATGGACCTCAATAAGAGCATGAGGAAATTCCTCATCATGAAATCCCTGAGATGCCTCAAGGGATGCACTTTCCTCCACAAAACTATTGGGAGCAAATTAATACCTTCCTAGGAGAATTAAGTTCCAACATGGGACAACTAAGGATGGAGCACTAAGAGCACTCCATCATTCTCCATGAGATTAGAGAAGATCAAAGAGCTATGAGGGAGGAGCAACAAAGGCAAGGAAGAGACATAGAGGAGCTCAAGAGCACCATTGGTTCTTCAAGAGGAAGAAGACGCCACCCTCACTAAGGTGGACCCGTTTCTTAATCTCCTTGTCTATTTATTTTTCTGTTTTCGTTCTTTATGCTTTATTTTTATTTATGTTTGTGTCTTCATTACATGATCATTAGTGTCTAGTGTCTATGCCTTAAAGCTATGAATGTCCTATGAACACATCACCTTTCTTAAATAAAAAATGTTTTTAATCACAAAAGAACAAGAAGTACATGATTTCGAATTCATCCTTGAAATTAGTTTAATTATTTTGATGTGGTGACAATACTTTTTGTTTTCTGAATGAATGCTTGAACAGTGCATATGTCTTTTGACTTTGTTGTTTATGAATGTTAAAATTGTTGGCTCTTGAAAGAATGATGAAAAAGGAGAAATGTTATTGATAATCTGAAAAATCATAAAATTGATTCTTGAAGCAAGAAAAAGCAGTGAAGAACAAAGCTTGCGAAAAAAAATGGCGAAAATAAAAGAAAAAAAAAGAGAGAAAGAAAAAGAAAAAGCAAGCAGAAAAAGCCAATAGCTCTTTAAACCAAAAAGCAAGACCAAAAAGTCAGTAACCCTTTAAACCAAAAGGCAAGGGTAAAATAAAAAGGATCCAAGGCTTTGAGCATTAATGGATAGGAGGGCCCAAAGGAATAAAATCCTGGCCTAAGCGGCTAAACCAAGCTGTCCCTAACCATGTGCTTGTGGCGTGAAGGTGTCAAGTGAAAAGCTTGAGACTGAGCGGTTAAATTCGTGATCCAAAGAAAAAAAGAGTGTGCTTAAGAACCCTGGACACCTCTAATTGGGGACTCTAGCAAAGCTGAGTCACAATCTGAAAAGGTTCACCCAGTTATGTGTCTGTGACATTTATGTATACGGTGGTAATACTGGAAAACAAAGTGCTTAGGGCCACAGCCAAGACTCATAAAGTAGCTGTGTTCAAGAAACAACATACTGAACTAGGAGAATCAATAACACTATCTAAATTCTGAGTTCCTATAGATGCCAATCATTCTAAACTTCAAAGGATAAATTGAGATGCCAAAACTGTTCAGAGGCAAAAAGTTACTAGTCCCGCTCATCTAATTGGAGCTAAGTTTCATTGATATTTTGAAATTTATAGTATATTCTATTCTTTTTATCCTATTTGATTTTTAGTTGCTTGGGGACAAGCAACAATTTAAGTTTGGTGTTGTGATGAGCGGATAATTTATATGCTTTTTGGCATTGTTTTTAGGTATTTTTTAGTATAATTTAGTTAATTTTTACTATGTTTTTATTAGTTTTTATTCAAAAATCACATTTCTGGACTTTACTATGAGTTTGTGTATTTTTTTGTGATTTCAGGTATTTTCTGGCTGAAATTAAGGGACCTGAGCAAAAATCTGATTCAAATGCTGAAAAAGGACTGCAGATGCTGTTGGATTCTGACCTCCCTACACTCGAAATGGATTTTTTGGAGCTAGAGAAGCCCAATTGGCACGCTCTTAATTGCGTTGGAAAGTAGACATCCAGGGCTTTCCAGTAATATATAATAGTCCATACTTTGCCCAAGTTTTGACGACGCAAACTGGCGTTCAAACACCAACTTCCTGCCCTATTCTGAAGTTAAATGCCAGAAACAAGTTACAAACCAGAGTTAAACGCCACAAACAGGCTGCAACCTGGCATTTAACTCCAAGAGAAGTCTCTACATGTGTAAAGCTCAATGCTCAGCCCAAGCACACACCAAGTGGGCCCCGAAAATGGATTTCTGCATCATTTACTTATTTTCTGTAACCCTAGCCACTAGTTGAGTATAAAAACTAGTTTTAGTGATTTATTTTATATCATGATCTTTAGATCATTTTTGAGACTATCTTTGTATCACTTTTGATCTCTTGATCACGTTTAGGGGGCTGGCCGCACGGCCATGCCTAGACCTTCATCACTTATGTATTTTCAACGGTGGAGTTTCTACACCCTATAGATTAAGGTGTGGAGCTCTACTGTTCTTCATGAATTAATGCAAAGTACTATTGTTTTTCTATTCAACTCAAGCCTATTTCTTCTCTAAGATATTCATTCGCACACAAGAACATGATGAATGTGATGATTATGTGACACTCATCACCATTCTCACATATGAACGCGTGCCTGATAACCACTTCCTTTCTACATGCAAACAAGCTTGAATGTGTATCTCTTGGGTTTCTAATCTAAGATTAAAACCTTCGTGGTATAGGCTAGAATTATTGGCGGCCATTCTTGAGATCCGGAAAGTCTAAACCTTGTCTGTGGTATTCCGTGTAGGATCTGGGATGGGATGACTGTGACGAGCTTCAAACTCGCGAGTGTTGGGCGTAGTGACAGACGCAAAAGGATCAATGGATCCTATTCCAACATGAGTGAGAACCGACAGATGATTAGCCGTGCGGTGACAGCGCATTTGGACCATTTTCACTGAGAGGACGGACGGTAGCCATTGACAACGGTGATCCCCCAACATACAGCTTGCCATGGAAAGGAGTATGAATGATTGAATGAAGACAGTAGGAAAGCAGAGATTCAGAAGCAACAAGCATCTCCATACGCTTATCTGAAATCCAACCAATGAATTACATAAGTATTTCTATCTTATTTTATATTTTATTTATATTTTAATTATCAAAACCTCATAACCATTTGAATCTGCCTGACTGAGATTTACAAGATGACCATAGCTTACTTCAAGCCAACAATCTCCGTGGGATCGACCCTTACTCACGTAAGGTTTATTACCTGGACGACCCAGTGCACTTGCTGGTTAGTTGTGCGGAGTTGTGAAAAGGAGTTGAGATTAAAATCGTGCGTACCAAGTTTTTGGTGCCGTTGAGATCACAATTTCGTGTACCATACATTTACACATAAATTGTGGAACCCCTATCGCGATTTATGAAGAGGCGAATTTACACATAAACTGTGGAACCCCTGCCACGGTTTATGAAGAGCTAAGTTTGTACATAAACCACGAGACTAAGGGACAGATTTCATTCTTGAGTGTGTGAGTAGTTGGAATTGAGAGGATTTGGGAGAGAATCCGGCAACAGTATACTCTGTCGAGGTGGAGGTGTACTGATTGAACGATATTGCTCACGTGGCTAGAAGCATTAATGAAAAAAATTAGTTCTTTATATGTTGTTCTCTCTAGGTGTTAGTTATTTGTTGTTCGGTTCATATCTTATGCCACTTTGATGTGTGATTAGGATATTTTTATAAATAATTTGAAAATATTGGTAAATTATATGTTAAAATTTGATTGGTACCAGTTTACTTTTTTTGTTAACTTATGTTTTAGTCTTTTTTCTTTGAATTATTTAATTTATAAAAAATTTAGGCATTAGTGATTTATCTGTTAAAATTTGATTAGTACCGAATTAATTTTTTTGTTAATTTATATATTAGACTTTTATCTGTGAATTATATAATTTATAAATAATTTATAGTATAGTGATTTATATGTTAAAATTTGATTAGTATCAAATTAATTTGTTTGTTAATTTTTATGTATTAGTCTTTTTTCTTTGAATTATTTAATTTATAAATAATTGAAGCATTAGTTATT
>NC_029794.2:31269186-31279409 GCF_000816755.2 Arachis ipaensis | reverse complement strand
GGAAGGTATTTATTTTATTTAAATAAAAAAAATCTATATATAGAATGAGAAAGATAAAGAGAAATAAAGAAGGGAAGAGAGATACATGAGAAGATGGAGTAAGGGAGTTTATTAATTTTGAAGAGAAATATTTCATCTCAATTTTAATGAGAGAGTGTTATGTGACATGTTTTAGTTGTTAAATTGGTAATATAATAATATAGTTATATTTTAATTTCAATTTTAGTTATAATTAGAGAATGTCATGTTGCACATTTTAATGATCAAATTTGTAATTAATCATTGATAATGATATATAAGAAAGATAGAGTGAGTGAAGAAATGAGAGAGATAGAGAAAATGGGAGAGAGAAGATGAAAACTCTTTAATTTTGGAGGAAAAAATTTGATTTCAATTGCAATGAAAAAGTGACATGTAGTACATTTTGGTTGTAAAATTAGTAATATATAATAGAAATAATAGATTAGTTAAGTTTTTTGTTTTAGAATTTTGACTTTTAGTTAGTTTTTTTTGGGTAAGTCCCGTTGTCACAACTATTAATTGATGTAGATGATTAAATGTTATTCTAGTAAGTAATGATAGACTGACATATTCTCTAAGATTTGAGTTTTTGGATTTGAGAGGAGTTGAGAGGATTTGGGAGAAAATCACTTGGCATTGATACTCTGGCGGGTTAAGGTCATAGAAAAAAAATTGTTTGTACCAATTGAACGGCGTTGCTCACGTGGCTAGAAATATCAATGAAGAGGTTAGTTGTTTATAAGTTGTTCTCTTTATATGTTAGTTGTTTGCTATTCCGTTCATATGTTATGTCACTTTGTTGGGTATTTTGGTATTTTTATAATGAATTTGAAGATGTTATTTATTTATCTGTTAAAATTTTATTAGTACCGAATTAATTTTTTTGCTAATTTATGTGTTAGATTTTTATCCGTGACTTATTTAATTTATAAATAATTTATAGGTAGTGATTTGTATGTTAAAATTTGATTAGTATCAAATTAATTTTTTTTTGTTAATTAATGTGTTAGACTTTTAGCCAATTTATAAATAATTAAGAGTTTATTGATTTATCTATTAAAATTTGATTAGAACCAAATTATTTTTTTGCATGATGCAGCCAACTAGATGTATTTGTAGTATTAGGAGGCAACAAAATATGCCTCTACATGACTGGATCAGACCTTATTTGAAAACTGCGAATTTGTATCACTTGGCTAGACTGAACAATCATTGGTTCTAGGTGGATGAGCCTCTACTGAGCCCATTCATTAAGAGGTGGCATCCTGAGACGCACACCTTTCACATGTCGTTTGGAGAATACACCATCACGCTGTAAGACGTGGCGTATCAATTGGGAATACCCGTTGATGAGGAGGCTATTAGTGGGTGCCTCACTGACTTTGACCAGTTCATTCCCACCGAAAGACTAGCGTGGGAGTGATTTTAGGAGTTATTCGGTGAGCTACCGCAACCGAATAAAGTCAAGCAGATGACGGTCCACTTCACATGGTTCCATGAGAGATTTCGAATGCTCCCAGCCGATGCGAGTGAGGAGACAGTTCGTATATACGCACTGTAAACTCCGCGTAATTAGTGAATCAAAAAAAATTAGAAAATTAAATTTTATAGTTTAATGAAGTATAAATAATTAAAATATAAATTTTGACACTAATTTTAAATGTTTTGATCCAAAATTAGGCCGAACGGGATGAATCGGTTGGACCGGACCCATGGCCCAACATATAAAAACCAAATTTTAGCCTTCTTCTTTCTCATTATATGAGAAACGCTGAAGCCAACAGGAAGGAGAGGAAGAGAGCTCCATAGCCCTAACCTTCTATTCAATCTCACATATCTTTCACTTCCGAGCTCCGATCGCCGCACTGTAGTGAACTTCACACTCTCTTATTTGCTTTTATGAATTTTTTCAGAGCAATGCACTAGCACTAAGAAACTCTCCTCCTTACTAGACATTGTGAAATGACACTATTCTTAACAATTGACTTCAATTAGTATATATATATAGAGTCATAACTCTTCATAAACCGTGATAGGAGTAGGGCGGTTTATGGTCAAATGTGTTTTTTCATAAACCATGGTAGAGATTTCACAGTTTATTTGTAAATGTCCCTCTTCATAAATCATAGTAGGAGTTCCACGGTTTATGTGTAAATGGTAAAACGTGGTAGAAATTCTGGGATTTATATAAATTTGAAATAGGACACACATGTAATCAGTTTGAAATTGTTGCATTTGCTTAAATATAAACTCAAATTATTTTATGTGCTATAATTTGGATATTAAAATGGTTTAATTATTCTGTTGGTCCCTATAGTTTCATGAAATTTTCAATTAGGTCCTTATACTTTTTTTCTTTTTAATTGGGTTCCTACATCAAATTTTTTTCAATTAAGTCCCTCTTAGTAGTAATTGGCTTAATTTTATAGGAACCCAACTAAAAAAAAAGAATTGCTATAGGGACCTAAATAAAAGGAAAAAAAAATTGTAGGGACCCAATTAAAAAAAAATTTTGGTACAAGGACTCAATTAAAAGAAAAAAAAGTATAGGGACCTAATTGAAAATTTTGCGAAACTATAGGGACCAGTAGAGTAATTAAACATTAAAACAATGATTTTCTGATGCATATTACTGAAATTGAGGTGATTTATTATGCTGGAAATAATTAAAGGACTGGAATTTTCTGGTTTTTGGAAGAGGTATTTTTCTTTTGACAAACTGATTTTTGTTGTAATTGTTCCTCTTTGCAAAAGTGTTCCAACCAGAATTTTTGAAAGCATTTGGACTTTTCGAATATGAAGTTTTGTTGTAAAATGGTGGATTTTTGACAGCAACCTCATTATTCAAAATGTATCCCAGATCTGACCTATTTGATGTAGGTTCAGTTTCACTAGTGTAAAATTGATCAAGTTCTTCCTCATGTGTGGGAGCATATCCAAGACCAGGTTTATTGGAATTGGATTTAGTTTTTGATGAACAAGCCACAAATTTCATAGAGGAATAATTAAGAACTGCACTTTCCTTGGTTACATAACCTAAACCAAATTTTTCAAACAATGGTCTTTGACTTGCAAGTAATTTGTCCAAGTTACTAGAACTTTGAGCAAATTTTGCTAAGTCACCATTCATCCTTTTAATCATTTCATTTAATTTTTCATTTTCAGCAATTAGCTCTTGAGAAGGATCCACAATGTGCTTTCCTTTTATTTTTTCAAGTTCAAATTTTAGAAATCTGTTTTCTTCCATAATATCCAAGGCACATTCAGTTTCCTTCACCTTTTCTCTCAAAAAATCATTTTCAGCTTTCAAGATTTCTTTTTTAGATTTACACTTAGTGTATTTTTCCAACAGTTTTGAAGAATTTAGTGTAAGATCATCATGTGCTATAATTTGGATATTAAAATGGTTTAATTATTCTGTTGGTCCCTATAGTTTCATGAAATTTTCAATTAGGTCCTTATACTTTTTTTCTTTTTAATTGGGTTCCTACATCAAATTTTTTTCAATTAAGTCCCTCTTAGTAGTAATTGGCTTAATTTTATAGGAACCCAACTAAAAAAAAAGAATTGCTATAGGGACCTAAATAAAAGGAAAAAAAAATTGTAGGGACCCAATTAAAAAAAAATTTTGGTACAAGGACTCAATTAAAAGAAAAAAAAGTATAGGGACCTAATTGAAAATTTTGCGAAACTATAGGGACCAGTAGAGTAATTAAACCTATTAAAATAGATAAGCCATAAATGATAAAAACGGGTAATGAAACTTTATTCTCATAAAGAGAAGAATCGAATCAGATAAACAATCATATTTTCACTTAACTTATAAATGAGCTAAAGAGGAGTAACAAGGTATGTTCTCAAGCCGAGTCTATTAACTCAAAAGAGAATAATTCAAACACTAACTTACACTACAATAAATTTAGGCTGAGGCAACCTTTTAAAAACGTTGCCTATAATAAAAAAAAAAGTGTTACCTTTGATCAAAAGTAACGCTTTCCGACAAAACGCAACACTTTTTAGGGAGTTGGCTATACGGCCGTTACCTTTGGTCTAAGGCAACGTTTTTGTGTATCAAAGGGAACCCTTTTTATGGCAACTTTCAAAAAACGTTGCCTTTTCTACAAAAAAAAGCAACTCTACGAAAGGGTTATCTTAGAGCACCTAAACACAACGCTTTAGATAAAACTTTATAGGAACACTTTATACGAGTTATATTTTCTAATACATAAAGCAACACTTGTCCAGTTTTTTTTTTAGTTGCCTTTTCATATACCTAAAGCAACACTTGTATAAGTTTTTTCTGGTTGTTTCTTCATATACCTAAAGCAACACTTGTCCAGATTTTGTTAAGTTGCCTTTTTCATAGACCTAAAACAACACTTATAAAAGTTTATTTGCAGTTGTCTTTTTCTAATACCTAAAGCAATACTTCATTGAGTTTTTCTTAGGTTCTCTTTTTTTATATCTAAAGTAATATATTTTTCATCTTTGTTATATTTATATAACATTTAAAGAATATATAGCACACACTAACAATATTTAAATATTTAAACTCAATTAATCAATATAGGGAGAATAAGCTAATAATATATATTGCATATATATAGAAAGGTCTTCCAAGTGTCAATAGGGAGAATAAGCTAATAATATATATTGCATATATATATATATAGAAAGGTCTTCCAAGTGTCAATTAACATACTTGTTAAGTTATCAAGTCAACTAAATAATAAACATAAGTAAACAAAATACATATTTTTCTCGTGATGAAATTGAACAAAAAAGAAACTAGTTTTTCCATTTGAAACCAAAAAGACTTTGTGCTTCACCATTGTGCCAAGAGTTGCCTTTATCTCTTCAGAAAACTTCATCCAACCCTATATAGGAAGACAAAAAAATAGGAAAAGAGAAGGTCAGATGACTGAAATTGAAACACAATCCTCCCATACATGTAAAACCCGAATGAGAATGTAGATAAGCAATTGAGTATTTACAAATGGAACAGAAGCTATTATGTGGAGTAACAAAATCAAAATGATCTCACACTAGCCTGCTGATGCTTATGCCTACTTTCTACAATATTAAGAAATACAAGCTCACAAACTACAAATGGTACAAAAGCATCAATAAATCAATAAATCAATAAATATAATATGCGGCTAGCACAATGCATGAATTTCATTTATAAAAAAAGTTAAGAGAAAAAAAAGGGGTTGAACAAAGCAACTGGAGTGCCTCTGATTTGGAACCAATGTGCTTCTTGGAAGGACGAGCGCTGCCAAAATCCATGAGTATGGGAAGAGGCAGTTGTTCTTTTCTATGTGTTATAAGAACATTACCAGGTTTGACATCATTATGAGCATATGGAGTATCTAAACCATGCATATTCTTGAGTCCTGAACAAAGCTGTTGAGTTGATTTGTCAGGGCTAAAAGGATTTCAGAAGAAATCAAACTTTTGTAAGGTTAGAGTACTAAGGAACTCTAGAATATAAAGAAGTGTATATTGAATCAAACTAATATTTTTATTTTTTATATTTTAAAAAAGAAAGGTTGCCTCTTAGATTCTAAACGTAAAAGTAGTATAAAAGTAGTATAGGCCAGAGATGTCCATATTTATCCTTCAATTTGATTCTTCACAGAGAAAATAACCTATTCCAAAGAATTACTAGGTAAATACATATACAAAATTCATAACAATCAGAAAAGGATACAATAGATGCCAAACAAGTAACATATGTTTTTATCCAAAAAAAATAAAAAGTATCATGTGCTAAAAATCTTGAATTGCAACTATGATGCTTGAGATACCTGATATCTGGTTATAATAAGCCAATTACATGACAGAAGAAAGTTCTTTTAGTTGTTGAAAGATTTGAAGAACATCGGAGGTATGAAAGGATTCCTTCCTGGCTTGCATTGTCTTGGCATTATCTAGCAGTGTTCCATCCAAATGAAATGGAAATAACAAGTATGCCTCGTGGTTCCAAGATTTTTGTGGAGTAGGCTGCCAACAAAAGGGCCATGTTCAACATAAATATAAAAGCACAACAACTGTAACAAGGGAAGGAACTATTAAGTTGCAATTCACACATCATTTTCATTCCAATGTAGTGAAATTATCACTTATCAACTTAGAACAATTAAGAAACTACACTAGCAATGCCACATCATACCACACAATTTATACATAATTTTAACCAAGTTTGGAAAACCAGATCTTATAGCAGCAATAGATAGAGGTCCTTGTAAAATAGCACCATTAGTAGTGATATTATGTTTTCAAAGACATAATACCATAAGCAAGAAGCAATTCTTATCGAAATAATCCAATTTTAAAATGTTGAATAATAGACTAGAATCAACTTTGCCATGATATGCAAGATCTCACTTGGTACATATCACTATCCCATTACATTGACAAGCTTTGAGAGTCTCATTCTAATCCCTTCACAATCACATATCTCAAAAGAATTTTTGTTGAGCATCCACAAGAAAAACCAGATACCCATCCTTTTTCCATTCAAAGTGCACATAGGAAAGATGAATTACTTTCAGTTTAAACCAGATAAAATAAAACACCAAATACTGACCGTTGAATGCTTTTTTTGTCAAGGCATAGTTCAAGTGCCCGTAGAATGTATCCCGTAGAAGGCATTGGATTCTACAACCTTCATACATAGTATCTGAAAACTGCTGAATTCCAAACCCAGCAAATAGCATGTTTAAAACTTCAGGACATAAATCCAATTATATAGCCAAAGCTAAAGAACAAATATGGAGGTTGAATAAACAGAACATTTTCTTATTTTGATGAATTTATGTTTTTGAATAAACAGACCATTTTCTTGTAGTGTTAAACGTCAGAATTTCTTTTGTAGGTACCTACACTCCTTGTTCTTTGGTGGCGTCATATAATTCTTCCAATCTAGAAGTCAAGTATATCATCCTAGAAAGGACAAGATATACAATAGAATCTCCATAGTAGGACAAGAATAATTGCCGCCCACTGTGGCTCAAAGAATTAATTTTTCTTTGTGCTCCAATTTTTAGGACTAACCATGGTGGACAACCAGCCTCCTCCAACACCATCCAAGCTAATGTGTGTGGCAATGGAATTGCAGCAAGCTAATCAACGTATGGTGACAGAAAATTAGTGAATGGCAAACCAATTAGCCGAGCTTACTAATGCTTAGATAACGAATAACGATAACAATGAAAATAATGAAGGAGACCAGAATAATTATGATGAGGAAGGAAAATTCAATCCATCCATGTTTTTGAAACACAAAGACATGAAAATAGCCAACCTACAACCCAAGTAGAGGGGCAAAATATTGTTAGTCCATTTACTGCCGATGTTATGAACTTTCAACTTCCTAGGAATTTCACTTTGCCTTGACTTTGAAGCCTTATAATGCACTCAATGATCCAAAAAGGCAGAAACAAAAATTACATTCAATGATGCAAATGAATGATGTCTTTGATCCTATTTTATGTCATTGTTTTCCAACTTTTTTAGATTCTGTTGCACTTGATTGGTTTTCTTCTTTGTCTGCAGGATCTATTTCTTGCTTTCAGGATTTTGCCGAGCTCTTTGAGGATCAATTTGTAGCCTTTTTCATTTATCTGCATGGTTCAGATTATCTGAGTACCATTAAGTAAGGACAGCATGATAGCCTTCGAGATTATGTCATTCGGTTTACCAAGATAGCCATGGATATTCTAGATCTCCACCTAAAGGTGCATCTTTATGCCATCAAAAGTTGACTTCCACCAAGAATGTTTCAAGAGATTGTTGTTGTGGCCAAGCCTAAAACTCTAGTTGAATTTAGAGAAAAAGCCAAAGGACAAATGGAGATTGGAGAGCTTAGACAAGCTCAACATTAAGAGAAAAATAATTCTATTAAAGATAAGAAATGCAACCGTGATTTTAGGAAACCTTTCAGACTTATACCAAGATACGAGTCTTATACACAGTTCAACTCTAAAAGAGAGGATATTATCAAGAAAATTTTGAACTCTAAACTTATTAAACCCCCAAGGAAGGCTAGTGCATATCAAGACTTAAAAAATATTGATAAATCAAAGTACTGTACTTTTCATCAGAAGTATGGTTATACAACTGACAAATGTGTGGTGGCTAAGAATTTATTAGAAAGGCTAACTTAGCAAGGTCATTTGGACAAATATATAGATGGACATATCTAGAACCGAGATGCCCATAACGGAGATCATTTCTCAGGAGGACATAGTTCTAAGGATAAAGGCAAAGTTGTTGTTGAATAATTTACTCAACCACCTCAAGGTGTAATCAATTGTATTTTTTGTCGTTTGCCAGGTAGAGGTATAACTAGCATATCTTCTTAACCCTTCACCTACAATTCCAGATATTATTTTTCATCCTTCTAATTTTCGGAGAAATAGCCAGAATATCGATGATCATGTTGTTATCTCCATACAATTAGGAGGCATTATAGTTTGAAAGGTACTCCTGGATCTTAAAAGAAGTTCTGATGTTCTATTTTATTCAACTTTTAAAAGATGCAGCTTAGTGATAAAGCTCTACAACCATCTTCTGGGGAGCTTGTTGGCTTCTCAGGAAAATGTATTCCTGTGTTAGGGTATGTGTGCTTACGAACCACATTAGGTGAGCATCCTTTAACTCAAACATTAGATATCCAATTTTCGGTGGTTGATTGTTATAGCCCTTATAATATTATTTTTGGATGACCATCTTTAAATACTTTTGGTGCTATTGTTTCTATAATTCATCTTTGTGTTAAGTTTTCTGTGCAGAAAAATACTATTGCTACTATCCATAGTGATCATCATGAAGTCTGACACCATTATAATGCTAGTCTCTAAGCACATAATCCACGAAGAGTTCCTACTCAACATGTTTATGCAGTCTTTAATTTGGTGGACCTTCCCTAGATTGATGAGCTTGATCCTAGATCGAAGATACAAGACAAACCCACTCCTCTGGAAGACATGGAGAAAGTCATTTTAACCGAAGATCTAACTAAGTTTACTTATATTAGACATTACTTGTAAGATGAAGCAAAAGCAGAGCTTATTCACTTTCTTTGACAGAATATGGATCTATTTGCATGGACTACATATACCATGCCTAGAAAAGATCCAAATATAATCTATCACAGGTTGGCTATTGATATTTATGTCCGAGCTATAGCTAAGAAAAAAAAGGAATTTAGGCATGGATAAGCGAAAAACATCCCTAAAATAGACACAAAACTATTAGCTGCTGGCTTTCTTCGAGAAATAAGTTTACTACTTGGGTAACCAATGTGGCTATAGTAAAGAAGCACAATGGTAATGGACAATGTGTATTGATTTTACTGATTTGAACAAAGCCTAGCCAAAGGATGTGTATCCTTTACCTTCTATTGATAATTTAGTTGATAATACCTCTGGATATGTTGCTTTAAGTTTTATGGATGCTTACTCTAGTTTTAACCATATTTTAATGCATCATTTAGATCAAGATAAAATCATCTTTATTACTTACTATGGTAACTTTTGTTATAAAGTCATTCCTTTTAGTATAAAGAATGCAAGTGCGCCTATATATCAAAGGTTGACGGACAAAATCTTCTCCACTCAAATAGGTTGTAATATTGAGGTCTATGTTGATGACATAGTTACAAAAACAAAGGTCGACAGTTCTCATGTAATTGATCTTAGTGAGATCTTTTCACAGTTGAGGAAGTATATCATGCAATTGAATCTCGAAAAATTTGCCTTTGGTGTACATGGGAGTAAATTTCTCAGTTTTCTACTTACCAGTCGAGACATAGAGCCTAATCCTGAGAAATGCCAAGCAGTATTGGACATGAAGAGTCCTTAAACTATTTGCAAAGTCTAGAGATTAACATGGAGACTCGCAGCTTTATCTCAATTTTTACAATCTTTAGTTGATAAGTCATTTTACTTTTTTCAAACCTTAAGAAAGAAAATTTTTTTTTTAGTAGAATGATGCATGTGAAACAAATTTTCAACATATTAAGTGTATACTTTTCTCACCTTCTATTTTCCATAAGACTAAACTTTGTAAGACTTTATATGTTTATTTATCTGTGTCTGATACAGTTGTAAGTTCTGCTCTTGTTATAGAAACAGAAAAGCACCAATACCTTGTATATATCAACAAATCCCTTCATCATGCAGAGCTTCACTATC
>NC_029794.2:31261764-31268593 GCF_000816755.2 Arachis ipaensis | reverse complement strand
ATTTCCAAAGGCATACTATCATTGTCCGTATCGGGCAACCTCTACGCCAAGTGCTCACTAAACCTGAACTAGCATGCCAACTTATTAAGTGTCCATTGAGTTATTGGAGTTTGATATCAAATACCAATCTAGAAGATCACTGAAAACTCAACATTTAGCTGATTACATTGTAGAATTCAAAATTTTATACACTGAAGATTTATTTCTCACATGGACATTATATCTAAATAGGGCCTTTAATCCTCAAGGACGTGGAGCTAGTGTTCTTTTAGAGGATGGACAAGGTATTGTACTAAAACATTAATCAGGTCAAGTATGAAGCACTCTTGGATGGATTAAAGTTAGCTCGAGATTTCCAAGTTTGACACATCATTGTTTACTGCGATTCCTTATGGTTGTTCAACAAGTAATTAAATAATTTTTTCCTAGTTAAGGATCCTTTATTAGAAAAGTATTTGGCTATTGTTCAAAACCTCATTTCATATTTTGAAAATTTTGACATTCAACATATACCAAGAGAACAGAATAGCTAAGCTAATGCTTTATCTAAGTTAGCTACAACTAGACCACATTCTCATGCATCCTTGATACAATCTACACTAACTATGCCTAGTGTACATCTGACCCCTATAATGTGTGTCTCAGGCATCATATTAGAGATCTCCATATATCTCTTACTTACAAATTGGAAAAGTTCCAACCGATGTTTCTGATTCAAGAAAAATTAAAAGACAAGCTAGTTTCTTCACATTACTTGATACTGACCTTTACAGGAAAAGGTTCTCGCATCCTTTCTTAAAATGCTTGAATTCTTCAGAAGCAGATTTAGTACTTGCTGGTACATGAAGGTGTCTGTGGTAGTCATATAGGAGGTTTAGCCTAAAAAATTTTGAGAACATGTTTCTTTTGGCTGACTTTACAACATGACTACAGACACAAAGTAAGATTTTATGATAATTGTCAAAACACACAACTATAGTTCATACTCCTGTTGAGTTGTTGTTTTCCACTAAGGTAAGCTGGTCATCCCATAAATAAGGGCTAGATATTTTAGGACTATTTTCTTTGACTTCTGGCCAAGTTAAATTCCTCCTTGTTGCAATAGATTACGTTTCAAAATAGATTGAAGCTCAACGAATAGCTAAAACTACTTCTGACAAAGTCATTTCTTTTGTTTGGAAGAACATCATTTGTAGGTTTGGTATTCCACAACATATTATTACTCGTAATGGTAGATAATTTATTAATAATAACTTTGTTACCTTTTTACACAATTTTAAGATTCAACAACATTTTTCTTCAGTAGAACATCTTCAAATGAATGGACTAGCTAAAGACGCAAATAAAGTTATTCTCCATGCTTTAAGAAAAAAGCTTGATGACACTAAAGGTTTATGGGCTGACCTTATAACTGAAAGACTATGGGGATACAAAATTATCATTCAATCAACAACTAGGGAAATACCATTTCATGTAGTATATGGGACTAATGGGAGCAATGTGATGATTCCCTTGGAAGTTTCTCAAGCCTTTTTGTGTACACAATTAACCTTTGATGATCAGAACTCGCAAGTTAGACTCATGGAGTTAGATACCATAAAGGAACTTCGTAACTCGACACTTATTAAGCACCAAGCTAGGAAACTACAAATAGCTTAGCGGTATAATACTAAAGTTCAGTCTCATGCATTTAACGTTGGTGACCTCATTTTAAGAAGAACTGAAATGCCCGATAACCACCAGCTCATGAAAAATTAGCAGCAAAATGGGAAGGACCATATCAAATAACTGATTTACTTGGAAATGGTGTTTACACATTGAAAACATTAGATGGTGAAAGTTTACCTAGCACTTAGAATATTTCATCTTTAAAGTTGTATTCCAGTTAAGATAGGCATAGGAATGCATTTTTTTTCTACTACTACGGTTTTATCCCAAATTGGATTTTGCTTGGAGAGGTTTTAACGAGGCATCCTTTCTGCACCTTCAAATTGAAGGTTACCTAATGCATCTTCATTCAGCCCAATTATCATTGTTATTTTGTTATTATTTTATTTTATCAAATTCACTGCAACAATTAACATATCAAACTAACAAATTTTGAAAGTTAGATAACACATGAACTTATAATTTGGAATCTGTTAATTATAACTAACCGACTTATATGTCAGACTCTATTCAAAACATCAACCCGACTTAAGGATCAGATTACATTTAAACTATTCAAACCGATTGTGCATCGGCTAATGAATCGAGATATATCTTCACAACCACTACTTACATGAAACTATAGTTTGAAATAGTTTAATCAGTTCATCAATTTTTTAGTATAAAACTTAAGCCATAAAACATAGCAGTTCATACCTACTTGACAGCTATATTCTCATCATCTCTTTCATATGCAAGTCATGGCCAACAACTTTATTTCTGACCATAATCTTGGAAGGATTCATCTTTGAGAAATCATTTTCTAGAGCCAGGAATTTGCTTGAAGAACAACTCTATCAAACCCTTCTATAAACATGTCCAAACATTTAGTTCTCTTAGACTTCTCTAGATTCTTCAGCTTAATTATTACCTCTATAACTTAGTGCTCTAAGGTACTCTTTTCTTCTTCAATCTTCTTGAACTTTTTCTCTAGCAATTTGTTCTCCTTCTTGGCATCTGATATACGACCTTCTTTTTCTTTCACTTTTTCTAAGGCCTGAAATATTTCCTTTTCTTTCACTTCCAGCTCCTTCACCACTTTATCATATTTCTCATTGTCTTTTTTCTCTTTTTTGTGAGCTATCTCTCAGCTGTGCCCTATGCTCATCAGACAAGCACCTATCACCAACATCAAAAATATTTTCAAAAGTTATATTTTCATAAATAATTTTACAAATCTTATTAAAGACAAAGCTTACTTGGAGAAATTGATCAATCCCCGCATCACTAATATTGTTAATCAAAGAAACATCACTAGCAGATTGCCCATATTTATTAGAAATCACCATATAAGGAAACCTTTCCACCCATATTGATGACGTATCACTCTCGTCACTAAAACTATGAAACTTTTTTTGGTTTTCAACAAATGCAGTTAACTCTTCTAAACGAATTTCTTTTCCTTTTTCTCTCTTAATTTTATTACATCATCCATCTTGCTGGTCTCGATAATCATTTTTGTTTTCCTCTTTTTAATAATGATTGGTTTCTTCCTTGGCATACTTTGAACAACTTCTGTTCCACTATCACCTTTTATCAGCATTAGAGGTTGAACCCTCTTTTTCAGCATTCTTTCTTCTAATATGAGCTCTTAAACTTGTAGTAGTAATACTCGGATGCTTTTCACCTACAATCAATCACCAAGAATGGAAATTAAAAAATGAATTTTATATTGAACTTAGAGCCATAACTAAAATACTTCCTTCGGCATCTCACTACAACACCCCTATTCGAGGTTTAGAACACTAATACAAAGGGAAATTTTCAACAATGTTTTTGTCTATATAAAATAGATACTCCTCCTCTACTGATCTGACTTTCAAAAACATCTCTTTAAAATCTTTAAATGACAATTTTTGTAAACCAAACATTGCCTAACCTAGACTACTATTAGGTTCATCCACACACCTTTCCAAACCCCCTTCACCTGAATAGCGAAAAGAAGACCGTAATTAAAGGTTCTATCTCCAAAACCTCCACCAAAACCTCAAAATTTTTTATAAAATGAACTAAAAAGGAGTAATGAGGTATAGTCTCAAATCCAACCTATTAATTCAAAAGAGAATACTTCAAACACTAACTTAAGTATCGGAGTATCTTTTGCTAATACTCATACTCTCTATTCTTCAGTGACCGATGTATAACTCTTTCAATCTAGAAGTCAAGCATATCATCTTGAAAAAGACAAATGATACAACTAAATTTCTATAGTAGAAAAAGAAGATACCCTAATCAACTTGAACTCACAATCTAGAGTTGAAATTCAAATACTTAAAAATCCATTATTGTCAAAATATTAATTTTAGAGATTACATCTATTTGAATATGGACTAATTACTACTTTGTGTATAACATGATTAATTACTAGGTGATATATAATAATTTAATGCTAGTGACAGAGACTACAAAGTAAAAACCTTCCAAGAGTATATTAATTCATCCGACTAACAAAAATATTTTGTAAATGATAAAATTTAACCACTAAATTAGTCATAATGTACTTGTATATATTTTAATATGTTATTTCACATATTTTTTTCAACAAAATAATCAACCACTAGCATAACTAAATCTGATATAGTAGAATAATCAAATTTGATATCAAATAATAATTAAATATTTTTATTAGTAGAATAATTAAATTTTTCATGAACACTAAATGTACATCCTATTTAGTAACTAATTGGTGGCTTAACATGATTGTGTTAACAATCTTTTTAGCCCATGTATCGTTCTTTCTTTAATTTAGAATTCTAAAACTTATAACATAGTATTGGTCCCTAGCTAACAAAATTTAGTTAGCAAGGAAATATTTAGTTATTAGTTAATAGACTTTGCTAGGCAGACAATAGTTTTGTGAACAATGTGAACAATAAGCTCTAAAATTGGCCCAATAAAATAAAAACACACTACACCCTCAAATTATCCACCTAAATCTTAATATTAGAATAACTATCCGCACACCTAGTGAATTAAACATCCAATATATCCATTGTTCACATTATTTAGTATTTTCATTATCTACCTATGCTTTTTCTTAGTTTTAAACTATACATTGATGGAATTATGAAAAATGTGTGAAGCTAATGTTTTACAAAAATATAACAGTATGAGAGACTACAAAAGAAGGATTTGAATTGAATTTATTTAAAACCTCTAGAAAATCTAGAACAAATTATTGGTGACATACATGATAGAGATAATAGTGAGAAAAAGAACAAAATCCAGTTATAAGAGGCAAAGTTAGGTATTCAGTTAGAGAAATTATGTTAATGGTAATAAATTTTGTTATTCTATTTCTAAGTAAGATACATTTAGATCAATATCAAATCATCTTTTTTTCTGTTTCATATTCACACAGCTATATTCTTTCTTCATCAAGATCATATCAAACTCTATGAATACAAAAAGAAAAAGAAAAATCTAACTTGTCAATAGAAGGAGAATTTACAGAGAAAAATAATGAAGAGACTGCAAGCAATTTCAGTCTTGTAAACTCGACTTTGTTACCAATGTGTCTTTTTTTATAAATTTATTATCAAAATGTCATTCTTTTTAAACTAATTATTAAACACCACCTTTTGTATATCACTGCAAACAATCATAATAAAAAATGAAATAACAAATCATTTGTCATTATAATAAAAAGGTAGCATCTGAACAATTAGTTATAAAAAGGGTGATATTTTGATAATAAATTTTGAAAAAAGTGACGGATTGGTAACTAAAAAAGCCTATAAACTCAACTGTAAGTTAGAATCCCTTGTTGTTGAAACCATTCAGGCATCTTATACTTTTCACGGAGCACATCTCTAACATCTTTCTGGTAAGATAGGTACTTGAGAAGTGGAAGAATCACATCTATAAGCTGTGATCATGCAAAAATAGACCAAAAAAGATGGTAAGAAATCAAAGAACAATGGCTCCGTTTGTATTCAAATTTTTCAAAATTTATACATATTGTGAAAATAGAAAGTAGAATCTATTACTTTTATTGTTTCATTTCTTCTTCATCTCTGTTATAGTGTGTATGTGTTCTTTTTAAAGAGAAAAAGATAAATAAATTTCTGAATTTTTTAGCACAAATATAAATAAACTCCTCGTCAAATTAAAATACAAGTAAATTCCTAATTTTTGTAATCCAGAAACATGTAATTTTTTTTTTAACAAAGATTTGAAATTCAATACGGAGAGACCTATGTATTTATCATTTAGAAAAATCAGAGACTTATTTATGATTGAGTTTAATGAGAGACTTAATTATTTTTTAGATAAAAGATTAGAGATTTATTTGTCAATAGTTTGTATTTTTTTTATATACAAAAAAAAGAATGAAAACACAAAAAAAATGTATTTACTTGTGTGTCATGCGGTTTCCCAACAGAAAATGAGATGCATGGAATTCCATTTTCTGGTTGCAACAAAAAGCTAAAAGGATTGTTGTCTACAATAACAATGCGGCATAGATCATTTGTTATACTGCTAAGATCTTTCACGTGTTCCTTATATTCCCTGTAATAAGCAGTGATTACATAATTGCTTCCGATAGCAAATTAAAACATGTTAATTGAATTTTAGAATGATTGATATTTGAATTTAACAAACATTTTAATTAAAATGAGTAATTTTATACATCTAAATTTTTTATGACTTAAGTTCAATTAAGTTAAATAATAAGAATTGGAATAATACTAAGCATAATTGATTTTTGTTATTTTAGACTAACTTAGTTGAATTTAATTAACAAAAATATCTTCAAGAAATAATTACTTACGTGTTGGTAGTTGAGGAGCGATAAAGTCGTAAACGGAATCGATTTTCTCTGTCTATTCTATCAGTAACTGGACTAGCATAACCTACACAGAATTTATAGAGGTATTTAAAATAAAGCTTGGTACATAATTGGCATAACTTTTATTATGTTAAGAAAATGTGATTATAACTTGTTAAGTTTTGATTGCATTCTCTTTACAAATTCTTAAAAAGTGAGACTTGTTTAAAATAGACATTTCATATTTAAAGTAGCAAAGTAAAATTTCAAGTTCTTGCATATTTTTTAAAATTGTCATGAGTATATAAAAAATTAATTTTTAGATTAGTCATTTATATAAAATATATGTCG
>NC_029794.2:31259202-31261738 GCF_000816755.2 Arachis ipaensis | reverse complement strand
TCGAGATATACAATATATATTAAAAATATTTAAATATTTATTTATAAATATACGATAACTGATTTAACAACTTATTTTGTAATGTATACATAACATTTTTATTTCACAACACCATATTTTTGTAATGTTATTAACTGGTTTCATTTTTTTATTAGTGTTTCTCCTTAACGTGTGTGAACAACTGAGCATTGATAATTTGATAGATAAATATGAATTAAATAAAAAAAATTAAAGAATTCAAATAAAAGCAAAGATAGATAAGTTGAGAAAATTGGTAATCTTTGAAGCAAACCTTCAAGACCAGCAGTAAATAGCACCATGTCAGCAAATTCACTCAATTGCCTTAAGAATTCTTTTAGTCCAGGGCGCTCAAACACTGTAACATAACTAATTATTGGTTTTCCTTCCACTTCCTTGCCAAAACAAAAAATGGGAAAATAAAAACCTTCCATATGAATACATAATTATAAAAGAATACTTTAAATCTAGGCGAAGAAATCAAATACAAATATCTAGACAGTAATATTATTAAGTTTTTTTTATTATCTACGTCTATTTTAAGAAAACATGTAAAACAGACATAGATAACCGAAAAAAAATCTACGTAATATTTATGATAATTAAGTAACACACCTTTTCGGAACATACACATTCTAGATCAAAATAATTCAAACCATCCTTAATTGCTTTAGTACGTATTTCAGGTGACAAACTTGACCTCTCATATGCACATACTAAGGTTTCATCCAAATCAAGCACTACCTGCAATAATATAATGCATTTGGTGACATCATTCAAAATGTTCAATAAAAACATGAAATCAACAAGAATTTGTGAAATAATTCATGTGTTGGCTCCTTAATTTGTATATATAGGTAGATATACTCCTTTTTCTTTTGAGTTTGGTCTCAATATATTTTCTATTAAGAAATTTTCATTGGTTATATGGTTATATGAGTTCAAAATTTTTAGTCTTAAGTTAGTCAGATAGATGGTGTACAATAAAATATGATAAACCCATCAAAATTTTCAAAAAGAATACTTGTGTATATAAAACAAAAATTAGTTAAACGACACATATACTTATATATACAAATATAGAGTGACTGAATTGATGGCTGAATTTTGGTGGGCATATGAGATTTCTTTTGGCTTCAAAAACGTTGAAAGAAAACAAAAAAAAAAAGAATTGAGGCAAGTCCATCATTTGAAAATAAAAATACTATATTTTGAGTCATGTCTATATTTCAAGAGACAAAAAACACCGCATAAGTGGTAATGATATAAACAAATGATAATTTCTTTAGTACATAGTATAATTATCACAAAAAAAAGGGTGAAGATTATAACTAAATTGTTAAAGAATATGCATTGTGCATGGTATTTTACTTTTCTTTGTAAAAAGAATAACATGCACTTTTCATTAAAATTATCTATGTACTATTGTATGATCCTAAACAAATATTTACCGTGAGCCTCCGAAGAGGTAGAGAGACATGATGATAATGGCTACGATGGCTTGTGAAATGAAGAGGTATCTGGTGAATGGTGTTGGGAGGATGAGGCATATGACAATGATGATGAGAAGGGGAGAAAGAGAGTAATGAGTATTGGGCAAAGACTCCTTCAATTATCCCATAAAACATTTGGAAGAAGAAGTCCAACCAGTTTAACATCACCCTCCATGCGTACAAATCCTCTGCTTTAGTAGTCCACTCGCCCATCGAATCAAATCAAATTAAATTAAATTAAATAAAATCAAATCAATTATGATTGATTGGTCAATCGATCAATCGGTAGTTAGGTAGAGCATGTATCGTGAACTTTTGTTCTTTCTTTGTGTTGTTCCAATAAATTGGTAGTTATTATGGTTATTAGATGCGCGGTTAGAAGAGTAATAAGGAGGAAGATGTGTTCTTATGATGTGCTGTGTGTGCAAGAGTGTTTTGCCTATTTCGGAATAAAAATCACAAATAAGTTTTGGTTGGCTTAAACTATAAAAAGAGGTCAAAAATTAATTTGAAAAATGCCCATGTTTAGTAACTTGTCCCGTAGTGTAAATATCTTTTTTTTTATTGGTTACCCACGGTATCCCACAATTTAACAGGTCGAAGACTAATTCATCGCGAATCGGAACTCCATTTAAGAGTTTACCGCTTGCCATATAAATATCCATTACTAATTTGACAAAAAAATGTTCATTTTAAATTTTTTAGTTGTGGGTAGAAAATAAGATTTAAGATCTTTACAATTTTCTTTTTTTGGACCAAGAATCTTTCCAGTTTACATAACATCATAGACATTGATTAAGACTCAAAACAAAGAACTCTGCTATGAAACTGACTTGGGCCTCAGCTCTCGTTTTTGAATCAGGGACAAGGTCTCAGCAATTAAATTCAACACAAATGTATCTTTATTATTTTTTTATCTTTCTTAAATCCAATGAAAATTGGGCCAATACCAACTATTTAAGACCATCTATTACCCAAAACATTACAAAAGCCCAGAATGAATCCAAACCAAAGCTCCGAAAACT
>NC_029794.2:31209400-31250705 GCF_000816755.2 Arachis ipaensis | reverse complement strand
TTAAAATATTTTTTTAGTCTTTAGTCTTTGAAAAATTTTAAGAATGTATTTAATGTTTAATTTGATTTAATTTTATCTCGAAGGCTTAAAATAGTTTCAATACTTAATCCTTTTGTTCGATTTTTTGATGGTCAAAATTAAATAGTCAACACTTTCCAAATTTATTAAAATATTTATTTTATCAAAAGTCTTTGAAAAATTTTAAGAATGTATTTAATGTTTAATTTGATTTAATTTTATCTCGAAGGCTTAAAATAGTTTCAATACTTAATCCTTTTGTTCGATTTTTTGATGGTCAAAATTAAATAGTCAACACAATTTTTTTTCCAAATTACCACTCGTATAGCTCCTCATTATTGCCTTCCACAAATTCTTTCTCATTATCTCTCTATTATTTTCCAGCACTTAAAGTTCTTCTTCAATATCATCGTCTCTTTTTTAACATTACCTCACCCTTCCTTTTCCCTCGTCACATTTTCAGCCACCACTCACTCCACCTCCTTAATACCCACCTTAACCATCACTTTCACTTTTTTACTGACGATAACAACAATACCATAATCATTCTTCTTTCTCCACCCACTTTCTCCATTCCTCATTGCACTACACTTCTCTCTTCCTCCTTCTTAATCTCTCTCTCCCTTAACGCCTATGCTCGATCTGTGTTTTTCTCTCTTTATTTGAAAAAAAATCATGAATGTTGTTCTTCTTGACGACAATGATTATTATATGATTGTTATTGATGTTTGTTTGTTGGTTAGGGAGAATTGTTGGTGGTAGTGATGAAAAAAGTTGGGATTGTATTAGTGGTTAGGGTTGAAGCTGGTTGTAGTTAAGGTGACGAGAGTGATGATGTTGGTGCATGACAATCGGATGAGAGGGATGATTGGTGTTGGAGGCAGTGATGATAAGCTGTAAATTAAAAGTGATGATGTTAATGGTGATGAGGAGGGGGTTGGATTGTGGGTCAAAGGATAATGACGGTTGAGGTTGGCGGTAGTAACAATGATGGCAGTAGTGGCAAGTGGTGGGTGTTGGATGGAGGTCAAATTGAAATTCGTTTGGTTTTTTTGTTAAGCATGGGTGGAGGAGAGTGGTGAAAATGAAATGTTTGATTTAAAGATAAACTAAAAAAATTTGACTAGAAGTTGGAATTTCTTTTTTTAATATTGGGCCTTAACGGGTGTATATCATCAAACTGAGCCAACCGACGTGTTTAACGCCATTATGGGAGGCGGCCATTGACGCGATGAAAACGTCAACAGCGTTCACTAAAAAACGTTAGTGACATTTTATTCTGCATGGGTGACATATGGCATTCTCTCTCTTCCTCCTTTAAGTGAACTTAGCTAGGATCGAACCCGTCTTCCTCATTTTTTCTTCTTGTTAGTTCACCATTCTCCCAAATTCTCTCTAACATCATTCTCAACTCCTTAATTCTACCATAGCATAAACAAAAGGGTGACAAAGAGGAGATTGGTTCACTCGAATACTGCTCTAAATATATAGATGAGTATTTTATTTTATTCTTTGTTATTGTTATTTTTTTTAAGCTAAAAGTAGTACAAAAAATTATAAATTTTTAATATTATTTTGTTATTAATTAGTTCTAAATAAATTAATTGTTAGTTAAAAAGGACTAGTTAAAAATATGATTTTATTGTTGTAGCTGTAGTAGTAGTGCTAGTGTTAGTGTTAATTAGTTATTGTTAGTGTATATTATTAATTAATTATTAGAACAAATTTTTAATGATTTTAGTTTTTTTTTTAAATAATTTTTTTTTCAAAAACAGAATTATTTACTTAAGAAAACATAATTATTATTAATTTTAGCATATATTTTTACTAATTTTAGTTTTATTTAGATTTTTTTTAAAAAAAAAAAGAAAAGTAGAATTATTATTATTGCTTATGATATATTTTTAATAAATTATTCTTTATTTTAAATATTTAATTAAAAAATAACAATTTTAATTTATGGTTTATTAGCACATGTTAACTAAGTTTAATTTAGTTTTATTATCAAATATTTGTTATTAAATAACACTTTCAATATTTGTTAATAAATAGTATAATTTTTAATTGTTATGTTAGAAAAAACAGAATTGTTATTAATTTTAAATATATGTTTTTAAATATTGGTTATAAAAGATTAATCACTAGTACATGTGATATAGTTATCATGAATTGTTACTATGTGTTTTTTTATCGTAGAGTTTAGGAAAAACAAAGATGAAAAAATGTGATATCACACGTGCTGAAGATTATATCATGAAATATCTTCGATATCCTGTATATGTAAGTAATTTTTGTGTTTACAATAGTGATTAGTAATAAATAATTAACTTAGTAATTATCAACTATTAGAATTCGTAGTAATTTAGAAATTATTAATTATAATTGTTACTAAACTGAGTATTAATTTATTTTATTAGTAATAGTAGTTATTAACTGGTTTTAGTTATTTACTATTAATTATGATTTTTATTTTCAAGGTTCAAAAAACTTGCACAACAGACACTTACACCAAATAGACTCATATGACGTCAGGGTGGAGAAACAATTGAGAGAGACCAAATATATCTCAGCTTTGGAGGATCATGTCTCATAGTTCGACTATAGATGCATTGGTTGAAAGGTGGCGTCCTGAGGCGCACACGTTTCATCTTTCACATGGCGAGTGCACGATTACTTTGGATGACGTCGCGATGATTTTCAGACTTTGAGCTCAGTTTTTTTAGTGATTGGATTAACTTATCACAACACAAGTGGGTCAGAGAACAAGTGCATGAACCAATTTGGTATTGCTCCTAGGCCGAACAACCATCGAGGAAGCAAAATCAAGCATCATGGTTCTGCACCCTAAAGGGGCGCCAATATTTGATTGACTGACAGAGTATGAAAATTTATGTGAAATATCACAAAATGTTGCTATTTGGTACGATATTATTTAGTGACAAGTCTGAAGTCACTGTCCACTGGAAGCATTTGCCGTTGCTTTGTGAGTTTTCTCAGATTAATAAATTTAGTTGGGGTTCTACATGCCTTATACACATGTATCGATCATTATATCGGGCATCAAGGTATGATTGCAAGAACATGGATGGTCCTCTGGTATTGCTCCTTGTGTGGGCCTAGATACAGACGTCGTTAATAGGGCCTCTGCCGGTGAATACCATCTTTCTACTTGCTTGCAAGTAAAATTTAAATAAGATGTCAATTTAATTATTTTTGATATACTATGTACTTTCTGATATGAGCATCATATGTACTTTGTAAAAATTGGACAAGTTTTGACGTTAGAAGAAGTTTGGATGATCTTTCTCCAGACAAAGTACGTGTTTTGTCATTTGTACTTTTACTTATATTGAATTAAATTGATGATTGCATATTTACACCATTGAGCATTTGATGTGTTTTTATAGTTTTTGTGAAAAGTGTACAGTCCCAACCGAAATTATGCCTTATCTTATTTCACATGTGATGAATGATGGTGTAGATCTCTGAAGTGCAACTGTGCCTCTAATATGCTTTGAGGCTGTGGAATGGCATCTGACTGATAAGGTTAAAAGACTGTTTGTCTTTTATCAAGACCCACCAAGAGAAGCTATAAAACTTGGAGTGTTCTATAACATAGTACTGATGGGTCTAAGAAAATAACAGTTTTGCGCACGTCTTGACATGTCAACTTGTCGACAATTATCAACCATTCGACCAATACATAGACTGGTACATTGGTAAGTTCGATGATCACCTGCGGTTCTCCGAGCGTGCTGAGAAAGACTAACTACCATGCAAGAGCAACCACCATGACAACAACTCTATCAATCACCATGAACACAACAATTGCCTCAGCAAGAACAACCACCACAGTAACAACAACCACCATATCCATCGCCATATGCATACTCACCATATCCGTACCCACCATACACACACTCATCATCACAGCAATAACCTACCCACCACTATATTCATACCCACCATAATATTCATACCCACCGTACTCAGAGGATTATGTACAACCTTTCATCAAACTTGTTATACCATTATACTCACAACCATACCCACCATACATACAAGAATATGCACAACCTTCCACCTAACCTTTCACACAGCCATACATTCATCCCTCCACCATGCATAAGGAATAAATACCGACATAGCTACCATAGTATTCATTGTCAAAACTACTAGGCATAGTGGCACAAGATTAGAAACAATATAGATACATTATTGGTTGGGTTCAAGGTTCGAAGTCATCTCAATGGGTGACTGATTTATTCTCTACCCAGGACCCCCTATAGGTACCAATGCCTCAAGTTATTCCTGGATGATTATCTTTGGATGCGAGGCGTCCGCCACAATCTTATTCTGAGCACTCTAGGTTGATAATTTATGTTGATTCAATTAGGAGTATCCGTAGGGGGATTGGATGCTGCCAAACCCCAACATGTATTTCTTTGTCTGAGGATGATGAAGAGGAGAATGACGATGTGGTTGATGAAACTCGTGTAGGTGAGGATACAATTGATGAAACTCGTGCAGGTGAGGATAAGGCTAATCAGCCTGGTTTAAGTAAGGATGTGGTCGATGAGTCTGGTACAGGTGATGATGTGATTGATGAGTCTAGTTCAAGTAATTTCATTATTGTTGTTCTTGTTTGTTGACTAGGATTATATTTATGATTGATCAAAATTGGTTTTTATATTGATGTAAATTGATCACGGCTATATTTGTCATTTTTATTATCGTGTAGGTACTCATGATAAAGGTTATGACCTTAGGGTTGACCCGACTCATAAGAGTCGATCTAGATGGAGTCCGTCACTGTTCAAGAAAAGGGTCAAAAAAGGATATTTTAAAGTGGTACAAACCGTAAAGAGAAGTATCTTTAAACGAGTTATTATAAAGTTTAGTCAGTAGACATGTACAATGTAATTTTATGCACATTATATTATTTTATAGAAGACTATGTACTAGTCTTTACTCTAGGTGCAATATGAACTTGGAAATTAATTCTAGCAAAGTAACCGTAACATGACTCAATACATCCAAAAGAAACAACCTATAACTGAATGTAACACTAAATAAAATGATGGTGATACAACTGATATCATAAACTCTCTTAATATGAGAACTACGAATTTGGAGACGAGCCACTAGCACTAGCTCCACTACGATTCGGGCATCTACTTTGGCTATGACCCTTACCTTTACAAAGCCTACAATGCCTAGGACTACTTAGATCACAAATATCCATCTCATTCAAGAAGCAAGTTTTCTTAGGACAACCTTTGATCACTTGCTTGAGGTGGGGATTGGGTACTAGTCTTGGTCCGTAATGCATAAGTCATGATGTTGGATTTCCTAGTGGCCTGAATCAAGTTCGGCATACCTTGAGGATCTCTCCTATTGTATATAACTCATGGACATACTGTTTCCAATCCAAGAACCGGTTTGTACAACAGGCAAAGACATGACGACAAAGAATTTAATCCACCTCAAACTCATCACAATCACAATGCTGAAGACACGAATTTACTGAAAACTCCAAATCGTTGGGCATCTCACGTACTTTAAAGACCTTATTTTGCCTATCAAATAAGTTAACTTGGATGTTTCTCGCTGCACACTGATTGACTGAATTTTTTCGGTTGCATATTCATAGAATATATTACCTGCACTTATACGAGCTTCAACCTCAACTATCTTCCTTGTGAACAACGCATCTAGCCTGTAAAAGGTTGCCTTAACAAGGGCTGCGGCGGGAAGATTGCGTTCTCCTTTAATACTCTGTTAATGCACTCCACTAGGTTGATGGTCATATGGCCCCAGTGATGTCCTCCATCATATGCCAAGGAATACTGCGATCGAGGGATATTATTGAGCCATTGCTTGTAAGCACGCCCCGTTCACATAATCTCTGGTAACGCATATTGAATTCACTCATTGTTCTAGAATAGTCTATGTTGACAATCAACTTTTGTATATGTGGTGTCTTGAACTTCCTCAAGAAGTTGGATGTTATGTGTCTGATGCAAAACATGTGAATAACTCTCGAACATTGCCATGCTCCATTACTACGACCTACATCAGAGATAATTGACTTGTGTCGATAAGAAATAAGGGCAATACCATCTCGATTAACCACATGTGTTCACATATGGCTAAGAAAAAAGTACCAGGCATCGGCAGTCTCACCCTCAACTAGGACAAATGCAAGAGGCACGATATTTCCATTGTCATCTTGTGATACTGCAACTAAAAGAGCCCATTTATACTTTTCATATAAGTGTGTGCTGTCAACTTGGACCGGCGGCTTGCAACTTCTGAATACTTTATATAAGGGTAGAAAGTCCAAAAGACTTGCGTCAAAATCCAGAGATCCTCAACCACGCACATCATCCCCTCGGTAGCCATATGCAATTTCGTACTTAACAGTTGCTGATAATTTTTTTTTGCAACCATTGCTTCAAACTATGTGGGAAAAGCTTCACAAGAAGCTTTCCACCCACCGAATATTTTTTCAACTGCCTTTTGCTTCACTAACCATACTTTGTGGTAACTTATTGTGTAGTTGAACTTCGATTGCACTTCAGCAATGACAGATTTAACTTTATGGATGGGTCGGCTTCAACCAATAGCTTTATCGCTTCTGCAATTGTATCATAGTCTAATTTAGCATAATCTTGATTAATGGTACTTCTGGTATACATGTGACTACTGTTGTACCTCCTTATCACCCAACAAAATTGTCTTTTTTATAAGACTAACTCTGATAAGCCAATCACAACTTCTTTTGTATTGTACACATTTAGCATAGAATGTCATCAGTTCTGATTCATACACCCTATAATAAATGCCTCTCTGGATGTTATACTCTTTAATTGTTGCAATAACAACTTCTCTGGAGTTAAACTCCATTCCGACGACGAATTCACCGTGTGACAACAGCGGGGATTACACCAATAATAAAACAAAATAAATCTAAATACTATTCTATTAATAGTAATTATATTAATAATATTGTTGAGTTTAATGAACTTAAACCATGATTAAGATGATGACTAGACATTATTAGGTTAATTATCAATTTTTTGTATAATGTGTTTTGTTTAATGTGCAGAAATTGAATTAATCACAATGGCCCATTAAGCATGAAAACAAGCCCACACACGTGCTGGCCCAATATCCAGTTCAGCTCTATCAAACCATTCAATTCCAAACCTAATCCAAGTTTGAACGGCTAAACCATGAGAAAGAAAAAAAACAAATTGGCCCAATGTCCAACATAAAGCCCAATCAGTGGACCACACCTTAAAATCCATACATTTCACTTAGACTCTAACTAGGTATTCAAATTTCATTTTATTCGAACACCTCTTCACACCCATCAAACCAAAACTCTCTTATCTCTTTTCTTTCACATCACATCACTTTGAAACAAGAAAAAAGAAAAATGAAAAATCTAAAGCTAGGATTGGGGCAAGGAGAGAAAAGCACAAAGTTTGGGTCCTCATAGCTTTTTGAGCTATTTATGTTCTTTTCCTTTATGTTTTCATTTTGTAATTTTTTTCTCAGTTTATTCTGTCTGAGTTTCATTGGAAAAAGGCAAACATGGTAAGGTTTGTAAGAAAAAGCCAATGAGTGGAAAAAGGCAGAAAGCTAGACTTGGAGAAAAAGCCTAAGTTATTTTAGAAATCCTTTGTTAATATTTCTATTTTGTGTCATGATCCTGAGTGGATTCCCTTGCAAGTTGGGATAGCACTTTGCAATTGAAAGCTAGGGTGAGTCTTAGTCAAGTTCAAGTTGAGTTAGAATCTGGACTTGTCCCAGATAGAATTGGGGTAAATCCTACGAAGAATTAGTGTTTGTAATCTGTTAAAAGATAGTGAAATTCTATCATTGTTATGATGGAGATTGGATGTAGGCTACATTGCACTAGATAGTTGAACCAGGATACATCTGTGTGTCATTCTCTACTCTCTTCTCTGTCTCTGGTTCTATATAAAAGAAGACAAAAACAAAGTATCTCCTAAATTATTCACTAAGCTTTTTTTCATCATAACACTCCTTGCAACTAATACTGTTCTGGCTCCTACCGCGTCAGGAGACAAAACTAAAATCTCTCTTGTATTCTATCAACAGAACGCAAGGTTACAAGTAAAGAAAAAAGAAGGCCAAGATTCAACCCTCTTCTCTTAGCCACTGATTACCATCAATTGGTATCAAAGCTTGGTCTCACAGAATTCAAGCTTTGCAGCTTGGAGGAAAGATTCTGATGGCAAACAACATTGGTTCCAACACAGTGGCTTACACTGACAGAAGGACAATTCAACAACAGACATCTATTCTTCAATGGAAAAACTACAACTACTGGAAAGAAAAAATGAAGATCTTTGCTCAGTCAGTGGATTACAACTTGTGAAAGATAATCATGAACGGTCCTTAAATCCCTACCAAAACTGGTGCTGATGGTGTTGTTACTCCCAAAATCGAAGCAAAATGGAATGAAATATGATAAGAAGAAGGTGGAACTCAATGCCAAAGCTATCAACATACTGAACTGTGCAATCAGTTTCGAGGAATACTGGAAGGTTTTAAGATGCAAAATAGCAAAAAAAATCTAGGATAAGCTCTAAGTCACACAAGAGGGCACCACACAAGTGAAAAAAGCCCGAATTGACATGCTGAGCAACGAGTATGAGATTTTCTCTATAAAGGAAGGAGAATCAATTGATGACATATTTGAAAGATTCTCTATCATCATCAATAGGTTAGATGCTATGGGGATTACTCACTCTGAACAAGTGTTGGTGAGAAAAGTCTTGGGAAGACTGACTAAAGAGTGGGAAACAAAGGTCACTGTTATCTTTGAAAGCAGTAACCTGAGTCAAATAACTTATGATGAGCTGAGAGGAAAGTTATTAGCATATGAAATCACTCACATAAAAAATGATACAAAAAAGAAAGGAGTGACTCTTAAATCTTGTACTGAATCATTGGTTGATGAATCCAGTGATTATTTATCAGATGACAAGTTTGTGTTTTTTTCTAGGAAACTCAGAAGGATGATGAAACTAAGAGGAAGAAGTAGAAGAAGCAGCTCAAAGGGACTAAAGAAGGATCTAAGCAAGGTCATTTGCCACAATTGCAGAGAAGCTAGACACTACAAGTATGACTGTCCCAAGTTGAAGAAAGAAGACAAATCTTGAAAAGATAAGAAGAAGGGGCTTATGCCTCTTGGTAAGATCTGGAAAATGATTCTGAAGAGGATGAAGACTCAGACAAAACTCTCAAGCCTGCCTTATGGCCGGCCACAGCCAGAATGATGAGGTAATCTTTATTGAACCCTCTAATAAAGACCTTCATCTTATGATTGATCATCTTACTGAGAAATTAAGAATTTTTCTGAACTAATGTCATGAACTTGAATATGAAAATGACATCCTAAAGGTTGAAAATACATTTCTCAAAGAAAAATTGAGGAAAGCCGAAACCACTGTTGATCTTGTTGAAGAAAACAAGCGGCTTAACACTGAACTCGATAGTTGTAATAAACAACATTTTGTTATTGCATACTTAAATTGCTTTTGAAGAAAATGAAAGGTTTCATAAAGAGGTTAAGAATTTAAAACTAGACTTAGCCAAATTTGCTCAAAGTTCTGAAAATTTAGATAGATTATTGCCTAGTCAAAGACCTCTTTTTGAAAAGACTGGATTAGGTTATTGTGAAAAATTAGAATTTGTTTTCAAAAATTTACAATTTAAAAATGAAGCTTCCATTTCTAAAGACAAAATATTTCAAAATCCAAATCCTCTTAAAAAGTCAGCAACCAATAAATTCTATCACATATGCAATAGAGATGGTCATTTTCCTATTCAATGTTTCATTTTTGAAAGAAAGATTGGTGATGAAAGTTACAAAAGTTGGAAAATATAATGCTCTTGGTCAACAAATATGGTTTAACATTAAAGGATAAAAAAAAGATTTGGATACCTAAGATCACCTAAAAGCTTTGTGCAATTTTGCCTAGCATTCAAGAAGAAGAATGACATGTGGCATTTGAATAGTGGATGCTCTAGGCACATGACTGAAAGTCCACATTCTTCATCAAGCTTGACAAATATGATGGAAGCTTTGTGACTTTCGGTGACAATGGTAAAGATAAAATTGTAGCCATAGATAAGGTAGGTAAGAGTTTTTCTTCTTTCAGTAATGATATATTTCTAGTTGATGGATTGAAATACAATCTTCTAAGCATTAGTCAATTGTGTGACTTAGGATATTTGGTTATTTTCAAAAAATTGGAATCCTTGGTTGTGTGTGAAAAATCCGGTGAAATTTTGTTTAAAGCTAAAAAGTGCAACAATGTGTATGGATTTACCTTAGAGGAACTAAAAGAATAAAATGTAGCATGTTTCACCTCCATGGAGTCTGAAAAATAGTTATGGCCTATGGCATAAGAAATTAGGACATGCAAGCATGTTTCAAATCTCTAAGCTTGTGAAAAAGAATTTAGTTAGAGGTCTTCCCAAAATAAAATTTGACAAAGACATCACTTGTGATACTTATCAATTGGGTAAATAAACTAAAAACTCTTTTAAGCCCTACGATGACATCTCAACCAAAAGGCCATTAAAAATGCTACACATTGATAATTTTTGGTCCTACTAGGACTCAAAGCTTAAGAGGTAAACATTATAGTTTAATAGTGGTTGATGACTATACTAGATATGGATGGATTCTTTTCTTGGCTCATAAAAATGATGCTTTCATTGCTTTTTTAACTCTATGCAAAAAGATCCAAAATGAAAAAAAAATTGAAAATAGTTTCAATAAGAAGTGATCATAGAAAAAAATTTGAAAATCAAGATTTTGAAATATTTTGTGATGAATTTGGTATTTCATATAACTTTTCATGTCCTAGAACTCCTCAATAAAATGCGATTGTTGAAAGGAGAAATAGAAGCTTTCAAGAAATGGCTAGGGTAATGCTTTGTGAAAATGATATTCCTAAATTTCTTTGGGTTGAAGCTGTGAACACAGCTTGTTACATTTTGAACCGACCATCATTAGAAAAGTTTTAAAGAAAACACCCTATGAGCTTTGGAAAGGAGTACCACCCAATCTTAAGTATTTTCATGTTTTTGGATGCAAATGCTTTTTGTTGAACACTAGAGACAATCTTGAAAAATTTGATCCAAAATCTTATGAAAGTGTCTTTGTCAGTTATTCAACCACTAATAAATCATATCGGGTTTACCTCAAAGAACATAGAATAATAGAGGAGTCCATACATGTTTTTTTTTTGTGATTTTAACAGCATTTCAAGTGTTATTGAAGAAAATGATGCAGAAACTAAAACTGAATTGAGTTCTCAAAAGATTTAAGAAGAAGATAAACCAGAACCCTCTTTAGAAAATGCTGTCTTTGATTTTGCAAATCAAAATGCATGAGACAATTATGTTTTGTCTCCTACTGAAGCAGAGAACTCTGGTATTGTGAACAATGTAGAATTGAATCAGGGTCAACCTAAGATCACCTCACCAAAGCCAAGAGAATGGAGGTTCTTGAAGAACTATTCGCATGAATTCATCATTAGAGACCCCTCTCATGGAGTTATCACAAGATCCTCAAATAGAAAAAGAGCCAAACTCAATAACTTCACTCTTATATCATAAGTGGAACCCTAAAATGTGGAAGAAGCACTTGAAGATCCCTCTTGGATAAAGGCAATGGAAGAAGAGTTAGTCCAATTTGATAAAAATGAGGTTTGGACTCTAGTGCCTTATCCGAATGGTAAGAAGGTAACAGGTACCAAGTGGATCTTTAGAAATAAATTGGGTGAGGATAGTAGTGTTGTTAGAAATAAAGCTAGATTAGTAGCTCAAGGGTATGATCAAGAAGAGGGCATTGACTTTGATGAGTCTTTTGCTCTGGTTGCTAGAATGGAAGCAATAAGATTATTACTTGCCTATGCAGCCACAAAGGGTTTAAACTCTTCTAAATGGATATTAAGTGTGCATTTTTGAATGATTTTATTGATAGAGAAGTATACATAGCTGATGAATCCATATTTCATGGTATTTATTTGCTCTATTTGGGTGGATTTCATCAACTTTTCTTGCATTTATCCATTGAAATAGCATAGTTTCATAATTTCTCCCTAAATTGTGCTTGAAAGTAAAAACATACTTTTTAAGCTTTATAATTGCTAAATTTTATTCACTTTAATTCCATTTGATGCCTTGATGTATTCTTTGAGTAATTTCAAGCTTACAAGGCAAGTATGGATTGAAGAAGTGAGGAAGAAAAGCATGCAAAGTGGAAGAATTCAAGAAATGAAGGATTTGAAAAGCTGCCAATCCTGACCTCTCTGTACTAAATTGATCATAACTTGAGCTACAGAGGTCCAAATGAGGTGGTTCTAGCAGCATTGGAAAGCTAACATCTGGGCTTCAAAATGATATACAATTTACCATAGTGGACATGGAGTTTGGGTGTGCGTCAACACACACTTGTGCGTACGCACAAAAAGAAAATCAGCAAGTTTGCATACGCACACACCTGCGCATACGCACAAATCCTGGCACATGACCTCATTAATTGCAACTCGCTGACAGTGATTTTTGGGCTTCTAGAGCCCAATCCAACTCATTTCTGAAGCTATTTCAAGCCAAAGTGAAGAAGGATGAAGGGGAGGAGCACTTAGATTTAGGTTTTTACATGTTTTAGCTTAGTTTTTCTAGAGAGAGAAGTTTTTCCTTCTCTCTAGAATTTAGGGTTTTTGGTCTTAATTTCTTTTTAATTTCAAATTTTAATTCTTGCTTTAATGTAGTTTTATTTATGTTTCTATGCTTTCTTGTCTTGATCTTCTTAATTTTTTTTGTCATTTTCTCAAATTTGTCATTTTTAGTTTATGAATACTCTTGTCAATTTTGGTTTCATTAATGCAATTTTAATGTTTTATGTTTCTTTGATGCTATTTGAGTTGTTATTATCATTTTATTGCAATTGGTAGTATAGATTTTATTTTTATTGTAATTTATGATATTTTTTTCTTTTAGGCATGCTAGGTGTTTGATAAATTGTCTCTTTTAGCTTTTGTATAGTTTTTCACACTCTTAGTTAGGAATTGGGTAATTAGGTGAATTTGAGTTATGGATGTCCATTCCACATTGTGTTAAGATTGTTAGTTGGTTTGGTTTCCATTGACGCTAGTCTTTCACTATGTTAATTAGTGAGTTGACTAGGACTTATGGATTGAGATCAATTATGCCATTTTGACTTATCCTCGATGTTAGGATAGACTAATTGGGAGTAATTCTATGCAATTATCTTGTTTGTGGTCTATGACTAGGATATGAATCCTCAATTCCCCAATCCTTGCTAAGAGTTCTTTTTGCCACTTAATTTCTATTTTGGATTTAATTGTTTTGAGTTCTAATTTCCTTGCATGCTTATTTAATTTCTTGTCATTTAATTTTCATGTCACTTGCAATCACAACCTCCAATCCCACTTTCTCCATAACCAATAATTAAGTACTTAGTTGCAATTCCTACGGAGAATGACCAGAGAATTTAAATACTCTTAGTTATTCGATTTGAATTGTGATAATTCTTGATTTAAACTTTGATTGATGGTCAATTGTTGGGTTTGAACTTTGAACTATATTTGCAACGAAGAAATTCTATTTTGAGAAAAATTCTTAACTCACTTTTGGCCATCAAGTTTTTGGCGCCATTACCAGAGACTTGCAATGGTATTATGTTATTGGCTATTGTGAATATGTTAATATGTAAATAGCTTGATTTTTTATTATCTTTTGTTTTTATTTTTTTTTTGGTTATCTTTTATTTTTGTTAGCTTGCCTTAATAGATTTTGGTTTCAAAATGCATATTTGAATAATTAATAATTAGTAATCTTGTTTAAATTGTCTTTTTGACTTAAAGTATATGTTTAAAATTTTTAATTAATTTTTGAGTAGTGAAATAGTTTTAGTAGATTCTTGTTTTTACATATTAAAAGTGTTTTAAATAGTCCAATAATTTTGATTTGAAAAATAAAATTTTAAGTAATTTTAAAGTTAATGTAAATAATGGCATGTTTTTGTTAATTTCTTATTTACATGCATTTTGAAACGTTGGGTAAAATTCTTTAAACAAAAAAAAGAAAATGTGTTTGATAAGCTGTATATAGGGTTAGAGGCATGCAAGCAGGGGTTCAAGAGTGGATGCAGACCTCTAATCCACCTTGATGGTTGCTTCCTGAAAACATACTATGGTGGACAACTCTTAACTGCAGTGGCACAAGATGCGAATAATCAATTTTATGTTGTTTCTTATGGAGTTGCAAGGTCTGAAACCAAAGAGTCGTGGAAATGGTTTCTTACTCTACTTTAGGAGGATCTGGGGGATGTTCAGACTCATGGTTGGAATTTCATGTCTGACCAACAGAAGGTAATATTCACAACTTGATAATGGTTGAATTTTTTACTGGTGAATTCTATTATAGTTAGATATTCATTCACTGTTATGCTTAGTTTAATAATACAATTGTTCACAATTGAATAGTTATGTTTAATGGAGAAACCATTGTGTACTGCTGATAGGGTTTGCTGCCTGCTTTGAAAGAAGTTATGCCAAATGCACATCACCGAAACTGTGTGATGCACATTTGGAAAAACTTCATAAACCGATTTAAGGATTTGTATATTCGGGAGGTGGTTTGGGATTGTGCTAGGTGCACCACCATACCCGAATTCAAGGAACAGATGGAGAAACTGAAAGGCATTAATCAAGGGGCATGGGAATATCTCTCCAAGTTTGAGCCAGCAACTTGGGTCAAGGCGTATTTCTCCCACGGGCCAAAAGTGGACAACCTCACAAATAACATGTGTGAGGTGTTCAACTCAAAGATAGTCAGCTATAGAAGCAAGCCTATACTCACCATGTGTGAAGAAATTAGGTGCTATCTGATGCGGAGAATGGTTAAGCATAAAGAGCTACTAAGTGATTATACTGGGAAGCTGGCACCAGTTCAGCAGAAGAGGATGGAGCGTCTAATAAGGCCTAGCAATAAATGGCGTGCAGACTGGACAGGTGATGATGCACGCAAGCGTTTCGAAGTTACTCGTAAAGCTACAAAGGTTGACGTTGATCTCATAAGGCAGACTTGCTCCTGCAACAAATGGCAGCTAACTGGTAAGTTCTAAGTTACTCAAACGCGTTACCTTAATCTGATTCAAGAATTAGTTATATTGTTTTCAATCTTTTCATTGCTGGCTGAATGATGTTTTAGTATGTTGATTTTGTTGTTTTTAACTTGCTAACTGAATGATATTTTAATATATTGTGTTCAATATTTTAAGTTGATGGCTGATTCTTGTTTTATTACTGCTGCACTCAATATTTTAAGTTGCTGGCTGATTCTTGTTTTATTACTGGTGCACTCAATTCTGGTTGATGATTTTGTCTTCTGTGTTAGGCATGTAGGCTTACTTTTGACATCTTAAGCTTCAACAAACTACTCATTTTTTGAGACTTGTTCATTTTGGAAATATTTAGTACACAATGGCTATGAGGCTTGTTCATCTTGAGACTTGTTTATTTTGGAAAAATTTATGAAAACTGTTTAGCAATATAACATCATCTCTCTAAATTATGTATGCAACTACAGCCTTTAATTCCTCAATGTTTCCATGTTTATTTACATACTCAAAACATAAGTTCAACATACTGATATTATAACTCCAGTTTCATTTAGATTACAGGACTCATAACTTGCCAAAATGGTATATTTCAATACATAACATGAACCTACAACATACCATTCTCTATCATGATTGTTATAGTTCATCTCTCAAGCAATAGCTACATAAAAGGCAACAACAACAGCAAATATCATTACACAAATACACAAGGCTAATGGGTTTTTCTTCTTCTCCAAAGCAATAATCTTCTCCTCCAAAACAGCCATTCTATGATCCAACTCATCTTCCTTTTCCTCTTCTTCTTCTACAACTTCAACATGTTTCCCATCGACATGTCTGCTCTCACATATGCACCAATTGCTTCCTATTCTGGCAAGATGCTCATCGACTCAAACAAAAAATTTGCAATGAGGTTCAGTTCCCTGTCAAAATTACCAAAATCATCTACTGTCAGCATCCATCTCAGATCAAACTAAAGGCAAAATTTTTAAATTTACCTTATAGAATGGACAACCCAAGAAGATTCTGTTAGGGTTGCTCCTGGTCCTCGACCTGTACATAATTGCATAAACTCCACAAAAGCACCTAGGGGCGACGGCGTCGTTTGGCTGGTCAGCATGAACACCACATGGAATTGAGCTTGAAACGGATTTTTCTTCTCTTACTCCACTAACACTTCTTCTTGAGGTTGATGATGCCCCCTTCGTCGCCATTACCAAAATCTGAACAAGTCTTCTCCTCAACACCTGCTGCCACCATGAAGGAACGACCCATACGAATTTTAATATTAGGGCAGGCTTCAGAACGGCGTCGTATTGTGTTAGAGGGACTAATGTGTCCCGTTTTCAAAACATCCAACTCACTTACTTGCCATGTGGGCACGCCGATGAGCCATGTTAGCATAGGGAGAGCCAGCTCAGCGTTTTTCGTCCGCCCTGAGGGTGGCTCATGGACGGAGGGACTCATCGGTCTTATTTTAAGGAACGTCAGGGATTTAAATGTATTTTCCAATGCTCAGGGACGAAAATATCCACAGGTTAAAAGGTCAGGGACTAAATTGTCCTTTTCTCAAAGAAAAAAGTAGTTCAGTGTGTGCGCACATACACTTCAATTCAAGGCCCTGCGTCCATTTCCCCTTCCGTGCGTACGCATGTGCGTTGGTGCGTACGCACTCTCTTACAAAATTGAACCCCCTGAACCGGTGAACCCTAGCCTATCTTCTTCTCCTTTCTTCTTCTCTGAGGCTCTGAGCCAACCAACGTCCATCATCTTCTTCTCCATCATCACCAGCCCTTCCCCGTCTGTCACCCACAACCGACACAGAGCCACCGCGTCCCATCCATCACTTAAACCAACCCGCCGCCCCTCTCCCCATTTCTTCACCTCTTCTTCTCTTCCCCTTCCCCGTTTCCTGTTCACATTTCTCCGACAACCACCTCCGCGATTCCAACCTTCGCCGCCGCACCCCTTTTCGGCGTCCCAACCCGTCACCACCCCCTGTTCGAACCGGAACCCCCGCTGAGACCCTCCTTTTTGCGCTACCCTAGCGCTGTCGTCCAACGCCTGTTTGCAGCGCCGCCTCCTTCCGGCCTCTCTCCTTCTCGCGTCACTTCGTCTTTCCCCTTTCGATGCCTCACCTCCAACCACCGCTCCCGCCAGCGCGCCGTTGAAGCCCAGCCGTCCATCCCTGTTCTGCCTCAGCTCCCTCATTGAACAGAACAGCAGCTCCGGCCCCTCTGTACGACCCTGTGCCCTTTTCCACCGCGAATCACCCTAGCCTCCACCATCAGCGAGCCGCAACCCTCTTCTCCTCTCTCCATCTCACTCGCGAAACCACTGAACCCTAGATCCGCCAACCACCACCGCGAACCACCGTAGCCTCCACTATCGATGAGCCACGGCGACCCAACCCTCCTCTCCTTTCTCCGCGAGCCCAGAGCCACCAGCTCCTCCTCGCCGTCGTCCACCATCACCTTCGCGCTAACCCAGAGCCCACTGTCCGCACTAGCAGCTTCCTCTTCTCCTTCCCAGCGCGTCTCAACACCTTCCCTGTCTCAGCTTCCGGTGCCAAAACTGCCGCACTCTAGCCCTGTTCTCCAGTTTCCGGCCAGCAATCCGCCAACGCCAGAACCATCCTGAAGCTGCCGTGCTCAACACCACCCAGTGACGCTGCTTGTCACTGCTGCTCCAACCCCTGTTTCCCCTGTTTCTTTGTTTTTCTTTTCTGTTCTTCAAACAGGTTTTAATTCAACTTCCCTTTGAATTCTTATCTGTTTTACTTAAGTTAGGATTAGTATATGTTAATTTTTATTTGGTAATTGAATTGGTTAAGATTATTTGCTGCTGTTAGGTTGCTTTAGAGTAGAATTAGTGTTAGTTCACAGACAATTAATCATGCTATTATGTTTCTTGAGTTCGAATTTCATTTGTTTGGAATGGATGACTGAATTGCTGCTGAATTACTGAGATATATTGCGGATTCTTGTAATTTGATGCTGATTTTGTGAATGGAGGTTGAATGAATACTTGGTTGTGATAATTGATTTGTTTAATGCCTTTGCATGCCAAGTATTCGACAATATGCCTCAAAGAGCTTTTCTTAAAAACTTATGAGTCAATCTTTGGAAATCAATATTTGTTACACATGTTTATTGTTCTTATGCATTGGTAATGAATTTGATTTGTTCTAATTGACCAAATTGTTAAATTTTTGAATGATTGAGGCATTTATCTAATGGTACAAGATTAATTAAACTGGTCCTATTTAATCCAATTATATTAACTTTGTGCGTTTCATTGGATTTGGGTTATATTAGGAATGAAACTCAATTTTTAAATTGAATCTTGTGTTATTAGTTAAATGAATTACATTGGTGTTTGAACTTGTTCCTCTTATGTTGCTTGAGCACTGTTCTTGTTTAGTTCATACACCGTTGTTTGTGAATATGCCTCTTTTGACTATTTTGGATTTTGAATTGCATGTTGTAGCTACCATGTGATTTAGAATGTTTGATTTTGCTTGGCATGATTCATTAAGCTTCATTGTGATAAAGGATTGTAATGTGATGAAAAGTATTTGTTGATGGAGTTTTGAGTGTTTATGTTGTGTGTAAATGCCAAGTTGGCTTCTCTGAAAGTTAAAAAAAAAAAAATTGAATTTCAATCACAACATCACACATTTTAAAGCTTTTCTTTTGTACAATCCATCACATTGCATCAATTCTTGAATTGCCTAAGTGATTATTGAGCTTCTTGTTGCTTGTTTACTAATTAGTACCTTGCAATTATTTTGAAATCACTTTAGGCACACTAATTGAATTGAATTTGAACCTTGATTGAAGTAATGTGACATAGTGCTTTCAATTCTCCAATGTGTGAATTTCAAACCGCCAGCAAACTTAGAATTCACACATTGCTTTTCTTCATGTCACAAACGCATCAATTTAACTCATTTTAGTGTATTCAACCTCACTCTCCTTGTTTGAATTAATTCTTGATTTAAGTATTGCTTTGCTTTGCTTTACTCATCTTGCTTGCGTCACTTGTAGTTATATTTTAATATATTCTCTTTTACATTTTTTAGGATGAATCATCGTAAAAAAAAAATAAATAAAAGATGGACATGGATGCGGACTTGCGGAGGATACCCTGAATAAACTTTCTATATTTGTTTTGATTAATGCTGCTGTTTGGACATGTTGCTGTTTCATTGATTTTTTTTCTTTGTTTGTTGCTGATGATTTGCCCCTGTGCTTATTTGGCTTGCTTGATGCTGCTGCTTGAACCTATTACCTTTGTTTATTGTGTTGTTTTGGTGCTAAATTTTGGACCATTATTTCTGTTCATTGTTCATGGCTGTTGGAATGAGCCAGTTGCTAGGTATTGTTAATGGTTGATGGTGCAGTGATGATTTTGACCAAAATTCTGAGTTTAGGTTATTATTGCTGCTGGTTGCTTAATGGGTTAAAACTTAATTGTTCATTGCTGTTGTTGCTGTTTGCTGGCCTATTTGTGATTTCATATGAATTTACATCCGGTTTTTGCGTGTTTAAATGTTAAAGCATTCATAGGAAGTTTGAATTGATTGGTTGAATTGGGAAAATATGCCAATTTACTGCTGAAATGCTGCCGGATTTTTCCTAACCATGTTTCATTAAATGACATTATCTTATTTGGTGCAACAAGACTCTATTTGACGGATTTCTGTGTCAAAAAGAATCTTGTTTGCTAAATGGTTTTGGAAATTTCCTCATGAGCTTCCTTACAAGTTTCGGTCAATTCTTGAACTTCATTGCTTGTTTTAAATTGTGTGTTATTCATAAGTATCACATAGCCTTAATTGATTTTTCAATTGACCATAAACTTGAAATTCTTTTGAGAATTTGAGCCTCTTTTGCATAAACTCACAAGTTTGAAGGTTTTAAATCTATGTGGCTGATTTGATTCATTTTATTCATACCTAATTTATATTAAGTCACATAGATCATGGGGTTTTCAATTCTTGTTTTAACTTGTGACTTTTATGCTTCATTGGAATTTGGTGTTTGAATGTTCCTTGATTAAGTTGTTTCTCAATGTTTTAACTTTGTCAACACCAAATTGATTTAACTTATGCCAAATGATGGTAATTAGTATTCATTTGATTATGTGCTCTACACATACATGTGCATTACTTGTTTGGGCATTTGAATTGTTGAGAAGTGAATATAAACTTGCTTGTTTTGGAACTTTGGAAATTTTCAGAATTAAAGGACGTTATTACTATGCACATAACATTTGACCTTTGTTTTCTTTTTCAACTAATTGTTTTCTTTTCTTCACCTAACTTTTAACTTTTCTTTTCTTTTTCAACTTACTATTTTCTTTTTACTCACTTAACTTTTGAACTTTCTTTTCTTTTTCAACTAACCATTTTCTTTTTTCTCACATAACTTTTAACTTTCCTTTTCCTTTTTAACTAACCATTTTCTTTTTCTTCACTTAACTCTTGACTCTCTTTTTCCTTTTCAACTAGCATTAACTTTTTAACTGTTTTCTTTTTCTTCGTGCATAGCAACAATGCTCCTTTCTTCCTTTTATCTTTGATAAACAGGCAAGCCAAGTGGCTGTTATGTGTCTGATTGATTGGAAGTTGCTCCCATTTACTTTTACATTGGTTTTCACTCTCCTATGTTAAAGGCTATCAAATACTTTTAAATCATGAAAACATCAGTGAATCCCTTGCTTACACAGATGTAGGAGTCAATGCCTACGTCTCTGGAAAGTGGGATAATCATCTTAGAGTTTCTCACCAAGATGTTCTGGCCAACATTTGTGAAAACATCTCCCTCATGGATGGTGTCACTCCCACTCATAGAGCCCTAGGTCCTTCCCGTGCATAGCTTCATCGTATCATCACACATATCTTGCTGCCCCAAAGTGGATCCTATCAAAGGGTCACCTTTTGTGATTCCTTAATTCTATGTGCCATTTTCAACAAAATTCAAATCTCTTTCGCTTATCTAATGATGCGTCACATGTTTGATTGCATTAAAAGTGATAAGAATGTTTCACTTTCATATGGAATGTTTTTTACTTGCATCTTTGAGTATTTTGCTGTTGATCTAAGCGATGAAACTATGTAAGACAAACTATCTTATCTCAAGGGTGGTGGTGCAGTAAAACAGACTAAAGGAAAATCCACAAAGGCTGCCAAGAAAACAGTTCTTGAGGAAGATGAGGAAGAAAGTATTCCTCCTCCATCCACTGCCGGGACATCCTCATCCCACAAATATCTTATTAATGACATTGTCAAGGATGTCTTACAAGAATTTGTCAATCACACAAAACAAATGATAAATTCTAGCAAACAAGCTAGGATATTGGCTCTTCAAAATGAGAATTCCTTTTGGAAATCTCAAAGTCGTATTGAGGTGTTGCTGAAATATCTTGACTCCTTGGATGATGACCAGCCCCTGACCGATCAAGATGAGGATATGATTGGAACCAAGGATGAGGGCTCTGATGGCTAGTATTTGTCTCCTACTACTGCTGAAAGTTTAATATTTAGTTGTTATTTCTGATTTCTGGACTCTCTTTTGAGGACACACTACTTTGCTATTTTCTGGAAACTATTTTGGATACTGTCTATTTTTGGGATGACTGTATTAGATCTAGACTATTAACTTTGTTGACTAACAAATTTGCTTAGTTTGCTGTTTTGGTATGCTTGTCATTTTGCTTTTCTACAGGTTTTCTCCTTGATAACAAAAGGGAGAGAAAGGAAATGAATTGAATATGGACTGTCTCTGTTATATGAATCGAATATGGGTTGCCTCTGTTATAATCTGCCAAAGGGGGAGAAAGAAAGAAAAATGAAATTGAAAAATGGCTGCCTTTCTGTTTTGAATAAAATGGCTGCCTCTCTGTTTTAAATAAATGGCTACCTTTATGTTTTGAATTGAAAATTTTTGTTTTTTTGAATTAAAAGATGGTTGCTTCTTATTAGAACCCTGTTTTGAACTTGTGAGGCATTATTTTTGAAAATTAGGATGCAGAATGTTTGAAGATGCTGCTTATGACCTGTTTGAAGATGCTGCTTATGACCTGTTTATATCTGCAGCTCATTAACATTGATTTGGTTGTGATGAACTTTGAATGAATGGCTGTTTTTGTTTTGTAACGGTATCTAATTCTTGTTTCAAGGATGATTGATTTTCTAAAAAAAAGCCTTGATATAAAATCTAACAGGTTCCCTAAAGATTTAGCTGGTTAAAAATTATTGGATGTTTGGCATTATTCTTGTGAAAAGTTTGATGGTATCCGGTTGTAAAAAGCTAACATTCAGGGGGAGCTTCATGACAATGGAAACATCAAAGGGAAGTTTCTAAAACTCCTTTCTTTTCTTTCAATTTATTTTAATAATGTTTGTCATCAAGGAAGAGGAAGAGGTTGTTGAGTTTAGTGAATTTAAACCATGATTAAGATGATGACTAAATATTATTAGATTAATTATTAATTGTTTGTGTAATGTGTTTTGTTTAGTATGCAGTAATTGAATTAATCATAATGGCCCATTAAGCATGAAAACAAGCCCACACACGTGCTGGCCCAACACCCAATTCAGCTCTATCAAATCATTCAATTCCAAGCCTGATCCAAGTTTGAACGGCTGAACCATAAGAAAGAAAGAAAGACAAATTGGCCCAATGTCCAACATAAAGCCTAATTGGTGGACCACACACTAAAATCCATATAGTTTACTTAGACTCCAACTAGGTATTCAATATCATTTTATTTGAACATCTCTTCACGCCCACCGAAGCAAATCTCTCTCTTCTCTTTTCTTTCACATCACATTACTTTGAAACAAGAAGAAAGAAAAAGGAAAAATTTAAAGTTAGGGCAAAGTGAAGAACAAAAAGCAAGTTTTCATTTTCAAGTAAGAAGAGAAGGTCAAATGAGCTATAAAAAAAGAAAGATCACATCAGAAAAGAAAATCATAAAAAGGAGGTTTTTTCATCAAGGATTGTTGAAGAAATCCTCTGTGTTTCAATCACCATTTCGGAAACAATGAAGATAGTAAGGTCAATGATGCTTTGCAGTTCATCAACGGCTAAGAAAAAAACTTAGGACCAAAGTAAAGGATGAATGGCCCAGATTCAAGAATCTTGAAGAAAAAGGATGAAAGAGAACGGTGTGGTTGCATGTCATTGCTTTTGTCCTCTCTCTCTCTCTCTCTCTCTCTCTCTCTCTCTCTCTTTCTTTCTCCTCTGAATGTCGCTGTTGATTCTGATCTTGGGAGAAGAAAAATCATGTGCTGTAGTAAGGTTTCAAACCCTGGAAGCTTCATTCTTTTATAATAAGGGTGAATGGCTAAGGATTGGAGGGAGGAGAGAAAAGTACAAAGTTTGGGTCACATAGCTCTCTGAGCTGTTTATGTTCTTTTCCTTCATGGTTTTTATTTTGTAATTCTTTTTCTCAGTTTAGTCTGTCTGAGTTTAATTGGAAAAAGGCAAATATGATGAGATTTGTAAGAAAAAGTCAATGAGTGAAAAAAAGCAGAGAGTTAGACTTGGAGAAAAAGCCTAAGTTATTTCAAAATTCCTTTGTTAATATTTCTGTTTTGTGTTATGATCCTGAGTGGATTTTCTTGCAAGTTAGGTTAGTACTTTGCAATTGAAAGTTAAGGTGAGTCCTAGTCAAGTTTAGGTTGGGTTAGAATCTGGACTTGTCTCAGATAGGATTGGGATAAATCCTAGGGAGAATCGGTGTTTGTAATCTATTGAAAAGATAGTAAAATTTTATCATTATTGTGATGGAGACTAGATGTATGCTACATTGCATTGGATAACTGAATCAGGATACATCTGTGTGTCATTCTCTACTCTTTTCTCTATTTCTAGTTCTGCACAAAAGGAGACAAAAACAAAGTATCTCTTGAATTATTCACTAAACTTCTTTTCATCACAACACACCTAGCAAGTAATACTGTTTTGGCTCCTACAATGTCAGGAGACAACTAAAATCTCTCCTGTATTCTATCAATAGAATGCAAGCCTACAAATAAAGAAAAAAAAAGGCGAAGATTCAACCCCTCCTTTACGTATTCAGGAAATTCCAGTGCATGCATGGCATCAAGATTCAAAGTGTGTATAGAAGATCTTCCTCACATCTTTAACTGGACCAACAATTTCATAGTTATCTTTAAAATCTTCGTCATTTTCAATATTATAACCCATGTAGTCTATGTTGGGTTCCGAAAAATCAACATCATCGATTTTTTCGAACTCAACATACAACTCGATAAGTGAGCCATGTGCTCTAGTTTGATGGTAGGCTGAAAATAATTCTTGCATACTAGCTTCATCAGCTACATGCATTATTTGAAATTGAACGAAACCACCAAATACTAGCATAGGTTGCTTATACAAAATATGTCACTTTCTTTCACACTTGATGATCTACACTTTGAGAAAGTATATTCTTAAATCCTTTATATATTATTGAAAGAGGAGTAACAATAATACATGAGTTCTCATATAAAAAGTTCACTGTCAGGTTATGGTAAATTTTAAGATGCTACGTTTAATGGTATTTTTTTAGTATTCTAAAATATTCAAAAATGCTCTGGATAATTTTGGAACGTTCTAGAATATCCTAGAAGGTTTCGAAAGACTCTAGAAGGTGATAGACTATTCTAGAAGAGTATAGATATATGTAGAAGTATAAAGAGTAGTATAGAATAATCTAGAAAAATGTGGTAGGTGATACCAAAAATTATTGTCGGTCTAGATTTTCTTCTTAAAGAAAGGAATTACTTCGTTGTAAACATAGCTCCAAACCAACAAACAACTCTCATATCAAATTAAAATATGGTTTTGTCACAAGTACAAACCCCAATGAATTTATAACCGAAGTATTTAGACTTCGAGTCGTCTCACAAGGAATTGCAATGAAGTGTTTAATTATTGGCTATGAAGATGCAAGGGTTTTGATTTGATAATTGGCAAGAAAATAAATGGCAAGAAAGTAAATGAACAATTAACTAATAAAAGAAAGTGGAACTCTTGGCTAGACTTAGGTAATTGAGATCACCATCATTGTCTACAAACCAAACATTGATAATTATGAGAGGTCAAGCTCATTAAGTCTACTTCCAAAAGTCTTAAGTACGTAATATCTACTCCTAGACTTGAAGTACGTCAAATGGCTTTGATCACATCAACCCATAAGTCCCAACCTATCTACTAATTAGATTAGTAGTGGGTTGGTGTCAATGAGTATCAAATTGACCACCAAGGGTTCTCAAATCACCAATTCAATGAGACCCAATGACTCAAGGTCACTCAATTTCCTTAGCCTAGGCCAAGAGTCAAGAAAACTACTCAAAAACTAGAGGAAATATTTTATCAAACACTTAGTGTGCAAGAAAAGTAAACATCATAAAATGTAAGAATTAAAGAAAATCCATAACTAACATAAGCAAGAAATCAACAATAATAATCAAGATAAACATAGAAGAGCATGGAAATATAAAATTGCATTAAAGAAAATTAAGATACAACAATGGTTCATCAACATAAAAGAGCAAAATAAGAAATTAACAAGTAAAACTAGAAGAGTAAAGACAATAGAACACTAAAATATAATGAGAATTAAAATAAAAACAAAAATTGAAAGAGAAATTTGAGAGTGATTAACCTAACTTTACCCTAATTTCTATCCTAAATCTAGAGAGAAGAAAGAGCTTCTCTCTCTGTATTTTTAACATAAAACATGATGAAAACTAAACTATGGCTACTTCCTTCATTCCCCCCTCAATCCTTGGGTTCAATAGCATCAAAAATGAGTTGGATTGGGCCCAAAATGCTCTAGAAATCGCTGGCCACGATTTCACTTTAATCAACCACGTGCTCAATCGGCGCGCGCGCGTACATGGCGCGTGCGCGCCCCTATACGCGAAGCAACATATGGCAAGTTTTATATCATTTCGAAGCTCTGAATGTTAGCTTTCCAACGCAATTGGAACCGTCTCATTTGGACCTCTGTAGCTCATGTTATGGTCATTTGAGTGCGAAGAGGTCAGGCTTGATAGCTTTACGGTTCCTTCATTTCTTCATTAGTTCTCCTACTTTGCATGCTTTTCTCCTCACTTCTTCCATCCAATACTTGCCTAATGAACCTGAAATCACTCAACAAACATATCAAGGCATCGAATGGAATTAAAGTGAGTTAAATTTAGCTATTTTAAGGCCTAAAAAGCATGTTTTCACATTTAGACTCAAATCAAGGGAGAATTGCAAAACCATGCTATTTCATTGAATAAATGTGAGAAAAGGTGATAAAATCCCCAAATTAAGCACAAGATAAACCACAAAGTTGGGATTTATCAAATCTCCCCACACTTAAACCAAGCATGTCCTCATGCTAAGAATAAAGAAGGACAAGAAAAGGGTATGAACATTTATTCAATGCAAATAAACTATATAAACCTATCTATATGCATGCAACTAAATGCAAGATGATTCTACCTACTTGGTTAAAAGTAAATCAATCTCCAAGAGCATGTATGAACAAGTGGGGCAAAGGTCATATGATGACTCACAAATTCTACCAATTCAAATATCAAAATAAAGTTCAAATAGACTTGCAAGAAGAAAGCTCATGAAAGCCGAGAACAATGAATTAAGCATCGAATCCTCACCGGAAGTGTATCCGCTCTAGTCGCTCAAGTGTATAGGGTTGATCACTCAGTTCTTACATATAGTGCATGAATATGTACCCAATTCCCAAAAATCTTCAATAGAAACACAAGAACACACTTTTCTCTCAACCAATGTCCCAAGTTTTACATACCCAAATGATACACACTCTCACTAGTCTAAGCTAATCAAAGATCCAAATTAAGGAACATTTATTGTTTTTCACTTAGGGTTGTTGATGTGCTAAAAATTAAGAACAAAAGGGATTAAATAGGCTCAAATTTGACTAACAATGGTTGATGAAAGGTAGGCTATTTGGGTAAGTGAGCTAAATGAAATGATGGCCTCAATCATATAAATGCATGTATACATGGAATAATGGACATAAAGAATCAAACAAATCAAAGATCACAATCATAGAAAGAGAACAATGCGCACAAGAATGGAAAATAAGTGGTTATATGATGCAACCACACATTTGGGCTCAAAACTCACATGCTTGTATTCTTAGCTCAAAAATCATGTTCCAAAATAAATTCTTCAAGCAAGTTTGTCACAATTTTTTTTTCAAATTGGTAGGGTGCCCTAAAATTAGATTTCTTGAAAAAGAGATCATCACCCTAACCAAGTAGTCCTAACATAAAAAGAAGTGGTAAAATATATACAAATTATAACTAACATGCAATCTATCATGCAATGCAACAACTAACTAACAAAGAAATTGGTGTTGAAAAAGAAAGTTGTTACCCATGGAGGTCGGTCGGACGACCTCCCCACACTTAGAAATTTGCACCGTCCTCGGTGCATGCAAAGAAGAGCAAGGTGGATGGGTTGCTACAATTGATGAGCTCCTTCAAAAGGTTGTGCGAGTGAACTTGTTTGTTGCCCCCTTTAGAAGCTTTTCCTTTTCTTTCTTTTTTGGTGGCCAACCTAAAAGAAAAGAGAAAGAAAGAAAATTAAGCCTACAACAAAGATATCAAAGTAATAAAATATAGGCGGGGACTAATGCCAAATAAGAAAAGAGTCCTCACTACATAGTAACTACAACATGTGAGTGAAAAAGCAATTCAAGTAAAGGCATATTAACTAATACTTGATGCAAGAACAAGTTAAAGCATGGGTACATGACATGAAGAGCACGTTGCGCCAAGTTTAATCAATTGACACAAACAAGATTAGTGATAAGCATGAGAGCATTTGGTCCCATCCTAACTTAATGATGATGAGGTACAAAAACAAGGGATCATGAGCCAGGATGGACTAAAGCACTAATCTTGTGTGTAGAGCAAATATTACAATTAATGCCAAACAAGTCACAAAGCACCAAGATTAACCAAGAAATTCTCAACAATTGAATATAAGAATCCAACACCATTATTAAAACAAGAACTTAGAAAAGAAAACAAGAATAAGTTATAAAAACAAAATTAAAATACAATGAATAAAAGTATGCGAATGCAATGGACAAAAGAAAATGGACACCATTATTAAAAAAAAACCTTTTTTTTTACCGACGCGGATGCGTCATGCACGCTTCCGCGCCGATGCGCAGTTTGACCAAAGGACGCGTACGCGCCAGGTGCGCGTACGCGTGGGTTGTAGGCACAGAATAGGCACAAACTGGGCATAACTCTCTGGAATATGTACCAGGAGGGCAGGTGGCGCTATCGGTGCACACGCGCACAACATGCGTTCGCGCGCATTGCGCGATTAGCTTGAAGGACGCGTACGTGCCAGGTGCGCACACGCATGGGTGGTTTGTGCTTCAGGCATGGTATTGGCGCAGTGTAGGCGCAACTCTCGGGTCAATATATGGAGGGGTGAGATTTTTCAATCCACGTGTCCGCGCACATGGCGCGCCCACGTGGATGGTCGAAAATGCTTGAGGCGCGCGTACGCGCCAGGTGCGAGCACGCGCAGGTTGGTGCTCTATTTTTAAAAATTTTTCCGTGTTCTTGCACCAATCCAAGCATTCAAAACCTCCAAAAAGCTACCCAAACACCATAAAACCTTATTTAACATATTAGACTACTAAATAAACTCAACAAACAAAACAAAACGTGAAATCAAACATATTCTACCAATATTTACAAAAGAGAAAAATGAAAAGATATTACCATGGTGGGGTGTCTCCCACCTAGCACTTTTGTTTATTGTCCTTAAGTTGGACATTTGGGAAGCTCCTTGTCATGGTGGCTTATGCTTGAACTCATCTTGAAACCTCCACCAATGCTTGGTTTTTCATTGTGCTCCAAAATTTCTAAGGAGTTGCACCAGGTCTTGATAGTATTCCACACAAGCTAAGGACTTCCAAAATTGATCTTCATCTATTCCCGTATCCCAAATCTTGTTTCTACACTCATCTTCAAGTTGATCATCATAATTCCAATTGGGTGAGAAGCGATCCGAATTCTCAAGTAAACACTAAAGCATCTTCCTAGACCCCTTTAGTTGAGAACTATACCAACCATTGCACTTAGACTTTGAGTTTTCAACCATAAGGAATTTAAAGTGATGTTTTCAACCACTACACAACTCTCTCTTACTTTTAACTCCACAAAGAGCTCTAAGTTGACCATCATTTTCAAGCAAACCATATTCAAGTGGGAAAGTAAAGCTTAGGGATAAGAATTTTACCCACTTGAATGTTATGTTGGATGATGACTTAGGAAGGGACGTCTCCAATGGTCTTGTAAGTTCTATTCCCTTGTGCTCTTCCTTGAATACCTCCACCTCTTGGCAAGCTTCTTCCATGTTCACCTCTTGACAAGGCTCTTCATGTCCAATTACTTCCTCACCAACCTCTTCTAGCTCTTCTCCATTCTTCATATCACAAATTGGAGGTAATGTGGAACTTGTCTCAACATCCACCTCAATTTCAAGAGGAGAAGATTCCTCAAATACCACAGGATCATGTGGTGGTGTGGGCTCATCTCCAAGAGGAAGATTTGTTGTTAGCTCACCCTCTTCCAATTCTTCATCATTCATTATATGCTTAGGAGGTTGTGCATTACCCTCCTCAACATCATCTTCAAGTTCAATGGAAGAAAGTTCAACAACTTCCACAAAATCATCAACAACATCACTTGATGTGGAAGTGCTCTCAAGTTTGAAATTCACCTCTTGTTCAACTTCCTCTAACTCTTCAACCACTTCTTCTTCTTCAACAATCTCTTCTCCCTCCACTTGTTGCAAGACATACCACATCTCCTTGTCCACATGTTGAGATTCTAAAATCTTCTTCATGCTTCTTTCTTCGGTTGATTTCTCACATTCATCCGTGGAGATGCCTTGCTTGTTGCATGAGTCCCATGAGTCCAAGTTGGCTTTAATTTTGGCAAGGTTAGCCTCGATAGCTTCATAATTCTTTTGGACTTCCTCTTGCTCCTTTTGATGGATTATTGCTTGAAGCTGATCCATTGCTTCCTTGAGACGATCCATTGGCTCTTGGATGAATGGATATGGGTGTTCTTCCATGGAGGGTTGTGGTGGAAAGGGAAATTTATTATGTGATTGAAAGTTATCATACATGGGAGGTGATTCATCTTGGTGATAATATGGAGGTGGTGGTTCTTGAGGGTATTGGTGGTGGAATTGTGGTAGTTCTTCATATGGTTCATATGGTTCACAAGGTGGTTGGTATGGTGTATATGGATTGGGGTCATATGGAGGTATTTGGTGAAAAGGGGCTTGTGAGTAAGGTGGTTCAAAATTATGTTGAGGAGGTGGTTCATAGGCATAAGGTGGTGGTTGTTGACAATCATAATAAGGGTCACCACATCCATTAGATTGATATGCATTAGGATGAGAGTTATACCCATAAGAATCTGGAGGTTGTCGTTGCCAAGAAGGTTGATCAATCCCTTGAGGCTCCCTCCATCCTTGATTGCTCCATCCTTGATGTACATCCCCATTGTAGCTCCCATTTCCTACAACATAATTTGAACCAAACTCATAGCCAAAAGGGTGAGAACTCATAGTAGCAAAGAGAAACAAAAACTAACAAAAATGAGAAGCAAAGTCTTAAACCTAACAAAAATCAACAAACAAGAAAAAGACAAATATATTCACATATTCACAATAACCAATAATATAACACCATTGCAACTCCCCGGCAATGGCGCCGTTAATTTGATAGCAAAAATTATTGTCGGTCTAGATTTTCTTCTTAAAGAAATGAATTACTTCGTTGTAAGCATAGCTCCAAACCAACAAACAACTCTCACATCAAATTAAAATATGGTTTTGTCACAAGTACAAACCCCAATGAATTTATAACTGAAGTATTTAGACTCCGGGTCGTCTCACAAGGAATTGCAATGAAGTGTTTAATTATTGGCTATGAAGATGCAAGGGGTTTTGATTTGATAATTGGCAAGAAAATAAATGGCAAGAAAGTAAATGAACAATTAACTAATAAAAGAAAGTGGAACTCTTGGGTAGACTTAGGTAATTGAGATCACCATCCTTGTCTACAAACCAAACATTGAAAATTATGAGAGGCCAAGCTCATTAAGTCTACTTCCAAAAGCCTTAAGTACGTAATATCTACTCCTAGACTTGAAGTACGTCAAATGGCTTTGATCACATAGACCCATAAGTCCCAACCTATCTACTAATTAGATTAGTAGTGGGTTGGTATCAATGAGTATCAAATTGAACACCAAGGGTTCTCAAATCACCAATTCAATGAGACCCAATGACTCAAGGTCACTCAATTTCCTTAGCCTAGGCCAAGAGTCAGGAAAACTACTAAAAAATTAGAGAAAATATTTTATCAAACACTTAGTGTGCAAAAAAAGTAAACATCATAAAATACAAGAATTAAAGGAAACCCATAACTAACATAAGCAAGAAATCAACAATAACAATCAAGATAAACATAGAAGAGCATGGAAACATAAAATTGCATTAAAGAAAATTAAGATCCAACGATGGTTCATCAACATAAAAGAGCAAAATAAGAAATTAACAAGTAAAACTAGAAGAGCAAAGACAATAGAACACTAAAATATAATGAGAATTAAAATCAAAACAAAAATTGAAAGAGAAATTCGAGAGTAATTAACCTAACTTTACCCTAATTTCTATCCTAAATCTAGAGAGAAGAGAGAGCTTCTCTCTCTAGATTTCTAACCTAAAACATGATGAAAACTAAACTATGGCTACTTCCTTCATTTCTCCCTCAATTCTTGGATTCAATAGCATAAGAAATGAGTTGGATTGGGCCCAAAATGCTCTAGAAATCGCTGGCCACGATTTCACTTTAATCTACCACGTGCTCAATCGGCGCGCACGCGTACATGGCGCGTGCGCGCCCCTATACGCGATACAACAAATGGCAAATTTTATATCATTTCAAAGCCCCGGATGTTAGCTTTCCAACGCAACTGAAACCGCCTCATTTGGACATCTGTAGCTCAAGTTATGGTCGTTTGAGTGCGAAGAGGTCAGGCTTGACAACTTTACGGTTCCTTCATTTCTTCATGAGTTCTCCCACTTTGCATGCTTTTCTCCTCACTTCTTCCATCCAATACTTGCCTTATGAACCTGAAATCACTCAAAAAATATATCAAGGCATCGAATGGAATTAAAGTGAGTTAAATTTAGCTATTTTAAGGTTTTAAAAGCATGTTTTCACATTTAGGCACAAATCAAGGGAGAATTACAAAACCATGCTATTTCATTGAATAAATGTGATAAAATTCCTCAAATTCAGCACAAGATAAACCACAAAGTTGAGGTTTATCAGTAGGTTAGATATTTATAATGAAGGTTCTGAACACTCAATCTGGACCGTTGGTTAGATTTAATCATAACCATCCATTAAGGAGGTGGATGGCTATAAATAGAAGTGAGAGTTAGAGTTTGAATGTGTGAATCATTTGTAACCAACACTTGAGTAATAAAGTGTTCTTTCCACCAAAGCTTTTTTTTCTCTTGTGTTCTTAGCCTTGCTAAATATTGAGAGTTAGGTTAACTTGGTTTTAGTTCAAGAGGTTGAGTATATTCGAGTGCCGACACGGTAGCGTTGGAGTGTGTCTAAGGCCCTGAAAATTTGGTATCAAAGCAAAGTTCGAGAGGGAGCACAAGTGGATTATGGGTATGACTTCTAGTGTAACCATAGAGCATGTTGAGTCTCAAAGGAGAAGGAATGCTATTCCTTTTTAATGGGAAAGTAAGAAGGTTCATTTTTCAAGTGAGTCTAGCGGTAAGGACTCTAACTTCTTAGAAGAAAGGGTTTCTACGTTGGAAAATGTTCTATCCTCCATGGATGAGCGCTTCCAAAGGATAGAACATGACAAGGAGACCCTCGAGACTCACATGTTGGGAGAACTAGATGCTTTCAAAGAAAGCATGCTCCAAATAGAAGAGAATATTGAGAATTTCTTGAAACTATTCGAGGAGATTCGAGTTTGGTTTGAGGAAGCGAGATCCCGACCAACCATTATAAGGGAGACGACAAAGATTAATCTCCCAAAGCTGAGGGGTTTCAAGGGCGTGAGGGATGCTCGAGAAGTAGAGAACTTCCTATGGCAAATGGAGAGACACTTTAAAGGCCAAGGGGCAGTCAAAGAAGCAATAAAAGTACGCACTACAACTCTCTACCTTTTCTGATAATGCTACTTTGTGGTAGAGAAGAAAATGTGTAGATATGGAGAAGGATACTTGCAACATAGCCACATGGAAAGATTTCATAAGGGAGTTGAAAAGATAATTCCTCCATGAGAATGTGCTCTAAGAAGCAAGGAAGAAGTTGAGGGAGTTGAAGCGCAATAGTATGATTAGTGACTACGTAAAGGAGTTCACTACTCTCACACTTCAAATTCTCAACTTAGCATCAGAAGATGCATTGTTCTTCTTCATTGATGGACTCCAACCTTGGACAAAGCAAGAATTACAAAGGAAAAACTTTAAGAATGTCGATAAGGCCATCGTGGTGGTCGAATTACTCACTGAGTATCATTGGAGAGACTCTAAATCTAAGTCTTCCTCCAAACTTAGTTCCACTAAGGGTAGGAGAGAGAAGGAAAAAAATTTCTCAACCAAGAAAGAAGGAAAGTACTCTTTAAAGAAAGAATACGAGGAAAAGAAGGAAGTTTTTGTGCCTAAAGGAGAATGCTTCATATGCAAAGGACCACACCAAATGAAAGACTGTCCCAAGCTAGGGACTCTGACATTTATTGCCAAGGAACAAGAGGCTCAATCGCAAGTAACTGAGTGTATTGGATCTGTCAAACTCATAAATACTGTAAAGGACAAATAAGTAAGTATTGTAGAAAAGAAACACTTGATGTATGTTAAATTTTTTATCAATAGAAAATTCGTCATGACTATGATTGACATTGCTGCTATACATAACTTCATCATGCCTGATGAAGCAAATCGGCTTGGCTTAAAGATCACCAAAAAGAATGGCCGGTTCAAACCCATAAATACCAAGGGTGAACCTTTTAAGGGAGTAGCAAAAGGAGTTGAGATTACTCTTGGTTCTTGGAAGGGCCTTATGGATTTCTCAGTAGCTCCCATGGATGATTTCAAGATAGTCATCGAGCTTGATTTGTAAAGGAAGACAAATATAGTACCTATGTCATACTACAATATAGTATGTGTCATAGAGAAAAGGTCTCCCCAATGCTCTCTGCCATGCAACTCAAGAAAGACTTCAAGAAGGAAAAGATGACATATTTGGCTCTATTACAAGAGGAGTCAACATCCAAAGAAGAGGGTGTTTCCCCCAAAATCAAGGAAGTGCTTGAAGAAAATAAGGATGTGATGCCTCCTGAATTACCAAAGCAACTACCACCTAGGAAAAAGGTGGATTACAAGATTGAATTGGAATTAGGAGCGAAGCTGCCTGCCTCAGCACCATATAGGATGGCATCGCCAGAACATGAGGAGTTAAACAAGCAATTCAATGATATGCTAGATGCTGGATTTATCTGTCCATCGAAGACTGAGTTAGCAGCTATTTCTACAATCAAAGAAGATATTATACGTACCATCAAGGAAGGGTTGTATCATGATCCATTAGCAAGAAATTAGTGGAGTTGGCTAGAGAAGACCAAAGATTTTGGCTAGAATATGACTTTTTCTACTCCAATGGAAGAAGACTATACGTCCCTAAGTGAAAAAATCTGACAAGAAAGTTGATGAAAGAATGCCACAACACCAAGGGGCTAGTCACCAAGGTAAGTGAAGACCTTGGCACTCATTGAATCTTTCTATTATTAGACTCAAATGAGAGATAAAGTGGAGAGCTATATGAAGACTTGTCTTATGTGCCGATAAGATAAGATTGAAAACGAGACACCAAACGGGTTGTTGGAACCTCTGCTTCTACCGGAGCGACCATGGAAAAGTGTGTCTTTGGATTTCATCTTTGCCTTACCGAAGTCCAAGGATTTGGATCTATCTTCGTGGTAGTAGATCAATTTTTAAAGTATGATACCTTTATACCTGCCCCTACTGCACTGTAGAGGAAGCAGCACGACTATTCTTCGAGAATGTGGTGAAGTACTGGGAATTACCTAAGAGCATCATTAGGGATCGAGATCTACGCTTCACAGGACGACTATGGATAGAACTGTTCAAACTTATTGGATCCGAGCTTCACTTCTCAACAAACTTCCACCCTCAAACTGATTAGCAGACTGAGAGTGTAAATGCCTTATTTGAGTGTTACTTGAGGCATTTTGAAAGCTCTAATAAGAAATATTGGACAAAACTCTTAGACATTGCATAGTTCTCATACAATCTACAAATGAGTGAGTCCACAGGAAAAAGTCCGTTCAAGATTGTGACTGGATAACAGTCGCTTACACCACACTCTATTTTCCTCATACTCACGGAAGAGTCATGGAGCTTATCATATGATTAAGTCTTGGGAAGAACAAGAAGATGTCACTCGTTCTTTCCTTGACAAAGCCGCAAAGAGGATGAAAAAGTGGGCAGACAATAAGAGAAGACGCGCTAGTTATCAAGTGGGAGATAAGATAACGATTAAACTTCTTCCACAATAATTCAAAGCCTTTCGCAAGGTTCATAAGGGCTTGATCCGCAAATAAAAAGTGTCATTTAAGATCATTAGACGTGTTGGGGAGGTTTCTTACAAAGTACAACTTCCTCTTTCTATAAAGATCCATCTAGTCTTTCATGTGAGTATGCTTAAACCATATCATGAAGACCAAGATGAACTAAGCAGAGGTGATTCGAATAGAGCTCCCCTGTGGTAATTAGATCATTCGATAAAAAGGTCGAGGAGATCTTAGTTAATTGGGTTGTAAACCCAATACTTGATCAAATGGAAAGGACTACGAATAACAGAGGCTAGCTAAAAAACTCATGAAGATATGTGACAATTTCAAGAACACCTAGAGTGCTATCATGAACAGAACATGACGAGGACGTCTGTGCAATAGGTGGGGGAGAATGTCATAGTAAGTTTTAAGATGTTATGTTTAACAGTATTTGTATAGTATTCTAGAGTGTTTGAGAATGCTCTGGATAATTTCAAAATGTTCTAGAATATCCTACAAGGTTTAGAAGACTCTAGAAGGTGATAGACTATTCTAGAAGAATATAGATATATGTAGAAGTATAAAGAGTAGTATAGAATAATCTAGAAGTATTTAGAGAAATGTGGTAGGTTAGATATTTGTAATGAAGGTTCTAAACACTCGATTTGGACCATTGATTAGATTTAATCATAACCGTCCATTGAGGAGGTAGATGGCTATAAATAGGAGTGAGAGTTAGAGTTTGAGTGTGTGAGTCATTTGTAACAAACACTTGATTAATAAAGTATTCTTTTCATCAAAGCTTTCTTTCTCTTGTATTCTTAGCCTTCTTGTTAAATATTGAACGTTAGGCTGACTTAGTCTTACCTCAAGAGATTGAGTAAGTGCGAATGCTGGCACGGTAGTATTGGAGTGTGTCAAAGACCCTGACATCACCACCTCGAATGCAAGTGTATAAGGCAAAATCTGACCATTATATTATATTTTTAAATTAACACAACCTTTTATTTTTTATACACTCATCACACTTACTCACAAATTTCTTTACTCTCTCAATATTCAGAACAACCTTCTCTAGAACAACTCCACTTCAATTATCCTCAATACGCTTCCACAACAGAATACTATGACTCTTTTTATAGTTAATTTTATATTTTTTTATTTATCCCACACAAAATGTTACTAATATTTTCACTTTTGCTACAATACATAGGTGGCATCTTGACCAGATTATATTTTAAAATTCGTTAAATAAACAAAACATCAATGATGTTTTTAATTATTATAATTTAAAAAATTTCAAATGCAAAACGGAAACATTGACGTCGTTTTGTTATTAAAAAAATTAAAAAATATTAGCTCCACAGAAAACGACAATAACATTTTCTCATAGCAGTGTAAAACTCATGCTCATTAAAATAAGGGTTAAGTACTGAAATCGTCCCTAAGATCTGGGGTAAAAATCAAAATCGTCCCCGACTTTTTTTTGTTATTAAAATCATCCCCAACGTTATAAAACGTTATAAAATCGTCCTTTTGTCCATAAATAAAATTTTTTGGACAATTTTGCCCTTAAACAAAAATTAAAAAGTCTCTCCACTTTCACCACTACCCTCTGCATTATCATCACCATCACCATCTACATCACCATCGCTGCACCATCACCACCAACAATCCAGCAACGCCAACAGCAACAATCAAAAACAAATCAACAAAAATCCATCGCTACACCATCACCACCAACAATCCAGCAACACCAATAGCAACAATAAAAAACAAATCAACAAAAATTTTAAATTAAACAATTCAGCAATCATCAACTATAATTTCAGATCCAAAATTGACAACAACATAAATTAAAAAATTTAAAAAAGAAGAACTCATATGTTCTTCAGAAAAAAAAAAACAAGAGAGAAAGAGAACAACGCAAAATTGGGAACAAGAACTCAAAATTGCAGTAACAATTAAAACTCAGAAATTTCACTAAAAATTCAGAAATTCTACAACAAAAATCCAGTTTAAAGAAGAAGAAGAAGAAGAAGAAGAAGAACGGCGGTGCGACGGGGCGGCGGTGCGACGGGGCGGCAGTGCGGCTTCCCTTCCCTCCTCCTCCCCCCAGCCCCCCTCAACGGCAGCCCTGGCGGTGGTGACGCTCCCCTCGGTGGCTCACTCCCTCTCTCGCGCTGTCTCTCTTCTCGGCTCAACTCTGATTCGCGACGGCACTCTCTCTCCCTCTTCCCTTTGATGGCGACGATGACAAGCAAGGCATCTGGACACGGCGGCGGCGGCGCTGGACACGACCTCCCTCTCTTCCCTTCTCAGCTCTCCGTCAGTCACTCTCTCCTTCAAGCCCTCTCACCGTTTCGTTCTTTCTTTCTTCTTTTTGTTTCCTGAAGCCGTTTTTCTCTTTCCTTTCTTTTTAATTTATTTTATTTTATAATTATATTTATTTTATTTTATAATTTTTTTAATGAGAGGTAGTTTGGTAATAAAAAAAAATAAAATTGATAAAAAGGACGATTTTATAACGTTTTGTAACGTTGAGGATGATTTTAATAACAAAAAAAGGTCGGGGACGATTTTGATTTTCGCTCCTTACCTTAGGGACGATTTCAGTACTTAACCCTTAAAATAATGAAGCATATTACACTTTTTCCTATAATATTAGAAAAATTGAGCCCTAGAAGTTGGGATTTGGATCCTCTAAAGTTTAAATTTTACTTTAGAGAGTAAAGTTTGATCTCTCACCATTGATTTCATAGGTGGGACCAAGAATAAATATGAAAGAGAAACTATTCAAGGGTAGAAGATCACACTTTATTATCTAAAGTAAAATTCAAACTTTAGAGGATCCAAATCCTAGAAGTTGAGTGTAAAAAAATAAAGAGATCGAGGATATCTTAGCTAATTGGGTTGTGCGACGAAGAGGAGTACTACTAAGTACCCAATACTTGATCAAATGGAAAGAACTCCGAATAATAGAAGCTAGCTGAAAAGCTCGTGAAGATTTGTGACAATTCTAAGAACACCTAGAGTGCTATCATGAACAGAACGCGACAAGGACGTCTGCGCAATAGGTGGGGGAGAATGTCATAGTAAATTTTAAGATGTTATGTTTAACGGTGTTTGTATAGTATTCTAGAGTGTTTGAGAATATTCTGGATGGTTTCGTAACGTTCTAGAATATCCTAGAATGTCTAGGAAGACTTTAGAAGGTCCTAGAAGACTCTAGAAAGTTATAGACTATTCTAGAAGAGTATAGATATATGTAGAAGTATAAAAAGTAGTATAGAATAATCTAAAAGTATTTAGACAAATATGGTAGGTTAGATATTTGTAACAAAGGTTTTGGACACTCTCTGAACCATTGATTAGATTTAATCATTACCAGCCATTGAAGAGGTGGATGGCTATAAATAGGAGTGAGAGTTAGAGTCTGAGTGTGTGAGTTATTTGTAACAAACACTTAATTAATAAAGTGTTATTTCTACCAAAACTTTCTTGTTCTTGTGTTCTTAACCTTCTTGCTAAATATTAAAGGTTTGGCTAACGTGGTCTTAGCTCAAAAAGTTGAGTAAATGCGAGTGTTAGTACGGTAGTGTTAGAGTGTGTCAAAGATCCTGACATCACGACCTCATGTGTATGAGGCAAAATTTGACTATTATAGTATATTTTTAAACTAACAACCTTCTATTTTTTATACATTCATCACACTTACAAATTTTTTTACTCTTTCAATATTCAGAACAAATCTCTCTAGAATAACTCCACTTCAATTCTCCTCAACACAATACTATCACTCCTTTTATAGCTAATTTTATATTTTTTTATTCATCCTATACAAAATGTCGCAGCTATTTTCACTTTTGCTACAATACGCAAGTGGCATCTTGACCAGATTATATTTTAAAATTCGGTAAATAAACAAAACGTCAATGGCGTTTTCAATTATTATAATTTAAAAAATTTCAAATGCAAAACGGCATTATGATTTTATTTTTTAAAAAGAATTATTTTTTAAGAAAATGTTGACATCGTTTTATTATTAAAAAAATTAAAAAATATTAGATATACAGAAAATGACAATAACGTTTTCTCATAGCAGTGTAAAATTTATGCACATTAAAATAATGAAGCATATTATACTTTTTCCTACAATATTAAAAAAATTGAGCCTTAAAAGTTGAGTGTAAAAAAAATTAACTCTAGAATAAAATCAAAATTTGTTTGAAACAATACATTTGAAAAAAATTAACATTAAAGTACATTATAAAAATTAACTAAAAATATTTATTTAATTTTACTGTTAGATTAAGCATCTTAAAAAATTTGATTTTGGGAATGCTTATTGCGGATGGCCCAAACGATGGTAATTAATTTTACCGACAGCTTCGTCCATCGATAATTTTATCCACGTATATTTATTATTTAACAATAATATGGTCTTCAATAAAGCCGTCGTGATAATTGAGTTTCTTGTATAGTGAAATCAAACCAATTACTATATAGTAAAATAAATTTCTATATATTGTAAATATTTTGAAATATTAGATATAAAATTGAGACAAATAAATTTTTATGTTTTTATTGCTTGATCGCTTTGTTTCTAATATATAAATGCAAATTCCTCCTTGATTTAAGAGTAAAGTAGCAATAAAAGGCCAGAATTCAATTCTATTAAAATTTGTGTTATCATAAACCATGCACGAATTTTAATTGAAAATAGAATTGAATAATTTATTACTTATTAATAGAATTAGACCTTTTTTCTCATTCCAAAACTTTTCAAACACAATGTTATTAGTTCAAGTTTTATTTATCTAAGGAAAAAGATACTTCAATCGTCTCTCTCTCTCTCTCTCTTTTAAAAGATTTGTTATGTCTAGAAAAATTTCGTTGTTTCTTCTTATTCTTCCCTTTCATAATTTCCTTCTTTATGTGATAAAGAAAAACTTTTTCCACAGTTCAAGGATCACATCCTTTTTTGCTTGGGCATGATCACATGCATACCAAAGAATAGGAATCCTCACAAAGAGAACGGACGCAATTACATTTATTCTCTCTCTATTTTGTGTGAAAATTATTGGTGGTGCTTGACTTTAGTCATTATATATATATATTGTAAAGTGTGTTTGTGGGGACAAAATGCACTATCAACATTGGGCGATCCATAAGATAAGTAAAAAAATAAAACAAAAGAGAAATAAAAAAATTAAAATGTACTATATGTATATTAAATTTAATTAATATATATTTATGTATAAATTTATATATAATTTAATTTATTTTTAATATACATTTTATATTTTATTATATATTTTATATTAATGATTGATTTTAGTGTATATTTAATATGATTAATATAAAATACTGTAACTATA
>NC_029794.2:31203038-31208052 GCF_000816755.2 Arachis ipaensis | reverse complement strand
AAATTAATTATTTTAATTATTTTAGTAGTAGTATTTGGCGGCCCCATAATAATTTAGGGTGGTGGGATTGTTATGCTCAAGTGGGGTGCCTATGTCTCCTCCATTGTTCAAATTATTAGGTATTGGTGTCATTTCTTGTTGTGCATTGTTTCTATAAATTTTCGATACTTATTTTAACATACTAGTATATTAAGTATTCTACCAATCTAAATTAATTATTTTAGTAGTAGTATTTGGCGGCCCCATAATAATTTAGGGTGGTGGGATTGTTATGCTCAAGTGGGGTGCCTATGTCTCCTCCATTGTTCAAATTATTAGGTATTGGTGTCATTTCTTGTTGTGCTTACCTCTCATTGTTTCTTTCACCTTTCGGTATTCATTTCAATGTCTTGTCGCCAGTAAGGGATCAAACTTTATTTGGTAACAAAAACATAATATGAAAATTCTTAAACAAAAAATTGGCATGAATTATTATTCTTCGGTGAATAAGTGGTATATGCATCACACTTCTTAATTTATCATATCTGTCATTTTTAATATAGGAAGGGAGATTTGTTATCTTTATATGAGGAATAAGTCTCTCATTTTATATGAACTATTAAAGTTATACAGATATTAATATAACTTAGATAAAATTAGAGATAAATATTGTTTTGGTCTTTAACATTTTGGGTCAGAATCAAAATCGTTTCTAACATAATTTTGAATTTAAAATCGTCATTATTGTTTTATTTGTTATTAAAATCGTCATTTTTAATATTTTTTTTTAAATAATGAAGCTACCCTTTTCAGCTTTTATGTTTCGCGCGAAACACTTCATGTCTTCATTTGTATGTAAACCCTCAACACTAACCACAACATTAAGCACAATGTTTCATAAACCAATGTGATTGATGCCCTAGTCCAGAATCGGAAATTACGGAAGCTATTCTTGGAGAGAAGAAAGCAGGCGAGTTCGAGTTGCTTGAAGGAAGGGACTTGAACAGTCGGTGAGGCAGTATCCGCAAGGTTGGCGTAGGTATGATTTCTCCCCTTCTATTGACTATGGTAGCTCTCCTCCTAGTAGTTAGTTTTGGGTTAGAAGGTTTAGGTTTTGATTTTTTGTTGATGATTGAATGGAGGCCAAAGGTGTGTGTAATTAGACTAGAGATTAATATCACCGTGAAATAGGGATGCCTGTGTGTGTGTGTGTGTTTTTTTTTTATTGTTGCAATATGGTAATGTGTTCTTATAGTTATTTACTGATAGGGTATTGGAGAAGACAATGAAATATTTTAAATTGAAAGTCTACCATGGAGGATGGTTTACTTATCAAAATGGGCCATTACAATATGTGGGAGGAGAAACATCAGTTATAGAAGATATTGAATGTGATCGCTGGTCCATATTTGAAGCTTATGCAGAGTTAAAGCAGTTTGGTTACGTTGAGGAGAATATCTCAGCGTTGTGGTTCAAGGATCCTATATATGAAGACATGGAGAAAAATTTAAAGTTGTTTAAAGTTGATGCAGATTCGATTGCCATGTGTAGAATAGCTTAATTAAGAGATTATGTAGAGTTATTTGTTATGCACAAGGTGAGGAGGACGATGTATTTCCTGCTGCTGGCTATATTGATATTGGTGAGGATCATGGGATAGTTGATAAAGGTGAGGGACAAGAGCTGGTTGTGTATGGTGGAGAACAGGGGAAAAAAACCAATTTGAACCAGGTGCTGATGATACTGGGGCAGAGACTAGGGACAGTGATGATGATGATAATCACAAAGTTGTGTTTGGTAATTTCGGTGACAGTGATAGTCTTGATTCAGAGTATAAACCATATGAAGAGGAGGATGCCAGTACAGATAATTTGCACTTTACCAACAGTGAAGATGAGCTTGATCCTGATGTCAGTGGGTTTGAGGATGTGAATGTTATGACTGATAGATGTAGGGCTGTGAAGAAGAAAGGTGTGGCAATTGAGAATTTTAAAAATGATGAAGGATCAGACAATGATGAGTTAGATTTGGACCACAAGGTTGGAGTTAAGGGGTCAGATTCAGACCATGAGAGAGTGAGGTATCCAGTTCACAAGGCACAAAAAGACATGAAACAATACAAGTAGGAAGTTGGGATACTATATGCATATAGGGAGGAATTCAAGGATACTGTGATTGCATATGCTATACAAACCGCAAGGGTAATTACTTTTAGGAAGTGTGATCTGAAGAGGGTAAGGGCAGTTTGTTCTGGTGAGTGTCCTTTTTGGCTGTATATTGCAAAAATAAGATATGAGGATACTTGGCAGCATGAATTTGAATCACACATGTACACAAGCAATAGGGTAAAAATTTTACACTCAAAATGGCTTGGCAAGGCATTCAAAAAGAAGGTTGAATCAAATCCCAGTGTGAAGATAAAGGAATTAGTTTCCAAGGCTAAAAAAAAAAGGAGAACTTGACTGTCACTAAATCAATGGCAATGAGGACTAAGCAGATTGCATTGGACGAAATTCAGGGAACCTTCCGAGAACAATATAAGAGGATATATGACTATGGATATGAGCTGTTGAGGGTAAATCCAAACTCCTCTGTTCGTATATAAGTGCAAAGGTCCCCTGATTTTGATAATAAAGCACAAACATCATCTATGACAAATTATTGCATCTTCCAGAGGATCTACGTGTGCTTGGAAGCATGCAAGCAAAGCTTCCAGCATTGTAGGTCCTTCATTGGTCTAGATAGATGCTTTTTGAAGACACCTCAGGGTGGACAATTGCTCACTGCAATAGGTTGGGATTCGAATGACCAAATGCTACCCATTGCATATGCGGTTGTAGAGGTCGAGACCAAGGACTCATGGATTTGGTTCTTGAATCATCTTGCATCTGATATTGGGATTGAGAAGATGAAAAGATCCACATTTATGTCTGACCAACAAAAAGTAAGTATACTTCACCACACTTTACTTATGCACAGTTACATTGTTCATTACAACATATGAAGTATCCCTAACTATATGCTCATTAATATCATCGGTGTAGAGTTTGTTGCCGACATATGAAGATGTTATATTAGGAGTGGACAACCGATTTTGTGTGAGACACTTATATAGCAACTTCAGGAAAAGATTTCCAGGGTTACATTTGAAGCAAATGACGTGGAAGTGTGCTAAGACGACTCATTGGAAAGATTCGAAGAGGTACATGGCCGAACTGAAAACTGTGAATCAGGAAGCTTTTCGGTACTTAATTGCTATTCCACCTAGGTATTGGTCTAGATCTAGGTTCACCTTTAATTCTAAAGTAGATACACTGGTTAACATGTCTGAGAGCTTTAACTCTGCCATAGTAGATGCTAGAGAGAAGTCTATAGTAAATAAAATAATAACAACGATTTTAAACAGAAAACTACGTTAGAGACAGTTTTAATTCTGACCCTAAATATTAGGGAGCAAAACAATACTTATTTCATAAAATTACATTAATCAGTGCTTGGATACTGTTGAGATCCTTCATCTGCGAGGAGGATGTCTATCATACAGATATTCTCGATTCCATCACTTGGCAAGAAAAGAGAGTGGAGGGTAGTAGAGTACCATGTAAAAGTATTTCTATTATTGTACTCAAAATTACAATTGATCCAACCAAAAATATTGAATCATTAGATTATTGATTTAATAATTAAATTATTGTTAAGTTGGTTGAATTGTAATTAAATAATTATATAAAATTTTATTTTTTTAATAAATAGTTTTTTAATTTTATTTTATATTTAATTAATTATTATTTTTAAATTTTAATAATTTATCAATTAATTTATGNNTTGAAAAAGAATGAGTACAAAATTAAAACTAAAAAATAAATTAAATAAAAAAACAATTTAATATATTCATAAGTAGTGTAACTTCTTGGGGCAAAATCAAGGCCTTACAAATTGAGAGAAGACCTTGGTTCAACAAGTTTAATTATTTTTAATCGGTTTTTTTTGGATCATGATTTTTAACCGGTTTAAATGCAAGTTCAGTCCTAGTCTCAAATCGAATTGGATATCCATTATAATTATTTAGAAAGGAGGGTGCATTTATTAACTTTTGATTGGTCGAGTGATCAGCTCATTTATTCAGTTAAAAAAGTGTTAGGAGTTCAAATTCTGTCTTATATATACAATAATTCATTGATCAATGACAAATTAATTCTTGATCTATTGAGTTAAAAATGACCGTAGACAACCAAAAAAAGTGCATTTAATTTATCGAGTCAAAGTAAACATTTCAGAAGAGTTTAATGCTATCTTTTATAAAAAGCAACTATAAACTAATCAACCACTAAATTAATTAAAAAAAATATGTCAAAATTTAAAATTTATATTAAAATAAATTTAATAACACATATTTATATATAAATATATAATAATTAATATTTTATGTATACATGGTATTTTTTTGTCGAATGTAGTATTAGATAAATAAATATATAGTCACTGCAAAATACATAAATAAATTTATAAAATAAATAGTTCATTTATAAATAAAAAATGCATTACTATTAGTTATATAAAACGTCAGTGTAAAACATTCATTCCCTTAATCACTCTCGGGCAAGTATTTAGGGGGGAACCTTAATCACTCTCGGGTGACACGCGCAACTTTCAACGATGTTTTGGACAAGATTCGGGGAAGGCTAGCCAGCTGGAAAGGAAGATTGCTTAATAAGGCAGGCAGACTCTGTTTGCTCAACTCGGTAGTGACTGCGATTCCTACTTATCGCATGCAAGTATCTCTCTTCCCTAAAGGGGTAACTAATAAGATAGAATCCATGATGCGAAACTTTTTATGGAAGGGTCAAGTTGATGGTAGAGGCCTGAATCTAGTTAACTGGAAAGTGTTGGTCACTCCTAAGAAGTTTGGAGGTCTAGGAATTAGAGATCCTTTTTGTGCCAATATTGCTCTTCTTGAAAATCTAGTTTGGCAACTTTTTCACCATCCCAACAAGCTATGGGTTCAACTGTTGACGGAGAAATACCATTCTTCTAA
>NC_029794.2:31201994-31202967 GCF_000816755.2 Arachis ipaensis | reverse complement strand
CTCATAGTGGTTATTTGTGGCTCAGTAAGAAGATGTTTAGTTGGGAGGATATGGGTAATTGGCTTTGGCTTTGGCGTCAACATGTTCCGGAAAAGCACAAATTTTTGGCCTGGCTATGTCTTCGGGAGGCTATTCCTACTGCTGCATTTCGTTTTAGAAGGGGCATTTCGCACACGGATAGCTGTCCACGATGTTTCTCAAGTCAGGAGTCGGTTTTACATTGTATTCGGGATTGTCCAAAAGCCCAACTTGTTTGGCAAGCTTTAGGGATATCCGATCAACCAGTGGATTTGATGAGTTGGTTCTTACATAATAGCAAATAGCGCCCCTTTAGATTCTTTTCTGGTCTCTGGTGGATTTGGTGTTCGAGAAATAACGAGATCTTTCATCCTCACGAGCATTGGACCACAGACAAGGTGATTGGTATGGCTTTGTCCTTAGAAAAGGAGCTCCGAAATATTTTTGAGTTGCAACGACTATCTATCCCATCAACCATTAGTGGCTCTTGGATTCCCCCCTCAGTGGGTACCTTTAAGATTAATTGTGATGCTAGCTATCATGACAGTGGTGCTCGAGTTAGTTTTGCTTGTGTTAGCAGAGATTGGAAAGGAAGGTGGCAACGAGGCTGTCTGGGAACAATTGAAAGTCGTAGCATTTTGCAAGGAGAGTTGTTTGCTATTTGGAGAAGCTTTCTTTTAGCATGGGACTCGGGACAAAGAGACATTATATGTGAGACAGACTATGTGGAGGCTTTTACTATTGTCAATAATTTACAAGATTGCTCTGGGTTTACTGATCCTTTGGTGTTAAAAATCCGAGATATCATGTCTTGAAAATGGCGTGCTGATCTTCGGTTGATCTTGAGAGATGCAAATACAGTAGCAGACATCATGGCAAAGACTGCAATGAGGACTATTTCCCCCCAAGTGGAGCTTCCATTGCCTTGGAAGGAGTTTGAGAGTAGTATTCAGCG
>NC_029794.2:31199734-31200830 GCF_000816755.2 Arachis ipaensis | reverse complement strand
GTGGTGCTCGAGTTGGTTTTGCTTGTGTTAGCAGAGATTGGAAGGGAATGTGGCAATGAGGCTGTCTGGGAACAATTGAGAGTCGTAGCATTTTGCAAGGAGAGTTGTTTGCTATTTGGAGAGGCTTTCTTTTAGCATGGGACTCGAGACAAAGAGACATTATATGTGAGACAGACTGTGTGGAGGCTTTTACTATTGTCAATAATTTACAAGATTGCTCTGGGTTTATTGATCCTTTGGTGTTAAAAATCCGAGATATCATGTCTTGGAAATGGCGTGCTGATCTTTGGTTGATCTTGAGAGATGCAAATACAGTAGCAGACATCATGGCAAAGACTGCAATGAGGACTATTTCTCCCCAAGTGGAGCTTCCATTGCCTTAGAAGGAGTTTGAGAGTAGTATTCAGCGGGACTGCCTTTCTTAAGCAGTTTCTTGTTTTTTTTCTTTCTTAGTTTTTATTTATTTTCTTTTAAGTCACCAAAAAAAAAACATTCATTTCCTTGATGACATCAACCTTGTTGATTATGAATTAATAATATTTATATGAAAGCAATGATCTCATATTTATTTTCAAGATATGGAATTGAAGCATATCTAGGTCAAGGTCAGATCATAAGAGAAAAGAAAAGCATATCAAATATCTGGGGTGGAAATTAATAGTGGTGTCATATCTCATTCACCCTTTTATGCGACAAGCATGTTGTGCAGTGGTGCTTGAAGAGTGAGAGAGTGAGATTAATCAATTAGGGAAGTGAGTGATATTGAATCGGTGAATTTTATGGTGTTTATAACATAATGTTTAATTTTTGTCTAACTTATTTTTTATTTTTATATTTTTAAAATTAAATATTAATTTTTAATCTTTTTTAATAAGTTAGACAAACACTTTTAGACATCATAATAATCATCTATATTCTAATGAACCATTTTTAACACGCCACCTTATAGTGCAATTTACAATAATCAACTCCGTCTCATTTAGCCTTAATATTATGATTCAAGCAAAGACAAATTTAAAAGATTTTAACACTAAAAACAAAATATATGATATAATAATAAAATAATTTTCATAATAATTAAATATAATAATAAATT
>NC_029794.2:31186835-31199709 GCF_000816755.2 Arachis ipaensis | reverse complement strand
AATATGTATAAAATAGAAATAACAATTTTAAAATACGTAGACATTGATTAAGATTCTAGATATTGGTATATATACTTCATCAATCATGAGAAGAATTTTTATAATAAAAATAGTATATGTATATAAAAAATTAGCTATTAAATTATTCATTAATTATTTTGTATTTGTATATAAATACAGATGTTGTGTTTAACTTATTTTTAATACAATAATGCTTCACATCCATATAAAAAATGCATCCAAGTTATCCAAGCATATATATTGCTAGACGCGCCTCTAACACCCCCCACTCATTTGTGACATACGCGCTACATATAACGTAAACCTTCTCTACTGCAACCTAAACCTTCTGTTCTCCCAGTTTTTCTCTACTCGCGTTCTTCTTTATTGATCTGCGTTGCCTTCAACGTAATAAGCTTCGTCGTTCTTCTCTGGTCGCGCTCATCTTCTTCATTTTCTTCTTTCGATCTGCTTACGTTGTATTTATCTTCTTCTTATTCTTCTTTGTTTTCTTCTTCGATCTGCACTTTTCAATCGAAACAATGAATGATTCAACTTCAAATCAGTTGAATAAGAGAGATTTCGATTATTCTTCTGAAACAAATCAAGCGGACGAGGTTTGAATTATTCAATTTTGAATCGAATTGAATGCAATTGCTAATTTGAATTGAATTGAATTGAATTGAATGGACGCAGATGTTCTGAATTGAATTGAATTGAATTGAATTGATAATCTCTAAATTGTAGACACGGGTATTTTGAATTTGATTTTATATAATGGATAATATTTCTTTCATTCAGTACTATACAATTATTTCACCATAATAACGTGTTCAGTTCATTCTGCAGAAAGCTGTTTGAATTTGATTTTATATATTGGATAATGTTCTGTTCATTTAGTACTATGCAGTTGTTTCACCATAATGACATGTTCGGTTCATTATGTAGAAAGCTGTTTGAATTTGAATTTATATAATGGATAATGTTCCATTCATTTAGTACTATACAATTGTTTCACCATAATAACATGTTCGGTTCATTCTGCAGACCAAGTGTGTTGTGGATGAACAATTTGTCCCAAAGGTCGGGATGATTTCCAAGACACTAGAAAAAGCTGGAAAGTTCTACAAAAATTATTCCAAACTTGCCGATTTTTCTACCAAAATAAGGAACACAACTCAGAAAGGAGACGAGATTAAGAATAAAATAATTGTATGCAACAGAGAGGGGAGGTGGAAATCTAAGATATCTCCAACTCTGAAGACAAATCCCTCAGCCGGCATAAACTATCTAGCCAGGATCTACGTACACATATTGATGGACGTCGGTCTCTGGACAATTTCCAAAGTTGTTCTGAATCATTGACACCCCTGCTATCCAGACCGAGCAGAGATGCTCAAACAACATATGGAGCTAAGCATGTTCATGCGTCGCACCATCGAAACCAACAAGGAAGCCGGAATCAGACCGAGAAAAACTTACCAATCATTCATAGCAGCAGCCGGCAGTCATCGGGAACTAAGTTTTATAGAAAAAAGAAGCGAGAAATTACATCACAAGGGAAGTACAGAATATTTCCGAACAAGATGATACCAAAGAATTCGGGAAGTACCTATTAAGAATGAAAATAAGAACCAAAATTTCTTTTTCGAGCTCAACCTCGAAGGCCATCACTCCATCAAAAATGCATTCTGGGCCGACGCAAGTAGCATAGCTGCTTGCGAGTATTTCGGAGACGTGGTTTCATTCGACACTACCTACAATACAAACAGGTATTCGGTTTACCCAAATTAAGTCTTTATGTTCACCAAATCTACAAATTTTGGTTCATCACTTTGTGAGAGTGTCCATTTATACAGGTACAATCTGGTTTTTGGTTCTTTTGTGGGCGTGAATCACCACGGTCAGTTGACACTTCTTGAATGCGCCCTGATGAAAAATGAGGACATCTAATCATTCAAATGGCTATTCAAGTGTTGGTTCCATTGCATGGGAGGAAGGCACCAAAAGGCATTCTCAACGACCAATGCACATCGATGCAAAGGGTCATCGAGATGTGCATGCCAACCACAATTCACCGGTGGTGCATCTGGCACATCATGAAGAAGATCCCAAACAAACTAAACTGCTACAAGCGACACGAAGAAATCAAACAAGAGATGAGCCATGTCGTTTGGAACTCATTCACAAAAGACGCATTCGATAGAAATTGGAACGATTTCCTCACAAAGTATGGCCTCAGAGGCAACAAGTGGCTCTTAGGTAAACGAGGTTTTAATTTGAATTACTTTCATGCCGTTACTTTTTTGGTTAAAACGTGCACAGATTTCAGTTCATGCTGGCTCATGTTTTTGGTTCATTCTGCAGAGCTATACAAAGATCGCCATATATGGATTCCAGTTTACCTGGATCACAACTTCTGGGCCGGGATGAGAAGCACACAAAGGAGCGAGAGCATGCACACATTTTTCAACAAGTTCATCACATGCAACAGCTCTTTGAGTCAATTCGTGAAGCATTACGACAATTGCCTAGCAAGCAGAGAGCAAAGAGAGAGAGAATTTGACGCTGTAGATTTTCACACCGTGATACCATGCGCAACAAAATCAGCAATAGATTCACAGTTTCAGCACGTGTATACCCACGAGAAGTTTAGGGAAGTTCAAGGACAATTCAGAGGAAAGGTGAACTGCATCACAAGATCAATGCATTCCACCATAGGTATACGAAGTCATAGAGCAGGTTTTTAACTACACATTCAACAAGTTTTTCGTCACCTATGACGCAGTATCACGAGAAGTAAAGTACCAGTGCTTGCTGTTCGAGTCAAGGGGCATAATGTGCCGCCATTCTCTGAGCGTCTTAAGCTTCGAGCGAGTAGATAACGTGGCACCGAAATACATACTAGAACGCTGGAGCAAAAACATAAAGAGGAGGCACGCACACATCAAGAGCAGGCAAGATGAGCCTCTACTGGAGTCGAGAAGCAAGAGATTTGACGATTTGGTATTTCATCGCACAATATCTGTGAATTTGCGTCAGAGTATGAGGAGCTAACCAGAATTCTGCACCAGGCCTTTGACGATGTCATGGTCGAGATGTAAGAATATTAAGAGAGAAGAAAAGGAAAAAGTTCGTTATCCCACGAAGAAGCAACGTTGAGCGACGTGAACGACCTTCAAAACCTACCACGTGTCAGAACAAGAGGCTGGCCAAAGAACAGACTGGGATCAAACCTGCAAAAAAAAAATCTCAAACGCCATGAAGAAAAAGAAAAAGCCAGCTCCAAGGGAGGTAAAATTGATTTGCTTTCGATTAGGGAAAAATTAATTTGTGCATTTTGCTAATATACGATTTATTTTCTCTTTTGCAGTTGAACCTTTTAGATGGCGGATCAACGATTCAGTCAAGCTCCAGCCATTACAATGCACCGGATATGAATTATCCCGGAGAGGATTACAGGAGTTTCAGTTTTTATTAACATAACTTTCCATTCATGTATGAGCAAATTTTGGTTCACTAAAGTTATAGGAGGTTTAATTTCTGATTGGTGTTACTGTTTATTGAATAGTCACTTTTCCGTGTTTGATATTAGCTTTTTGAAATTCTTTATTGAATAGTCACTTTTTTGTTTATTGAATAGTCAATTTATTCTGTTATATCAAGAGTTCAGGTGTTTCTAAAATTGAATACTGATAGCAATATTTTTTTAAAATTAGCTCTCTGTTATACTAATATATGAACTTTTTCTGTTCATCCAGTGTACTAATTTTGGTTCATTTGTGTTTTTGGGGCTCTTAATGTTTGATAAATACCCATATTTTATTCACTGTGAACCTGGAACAAAACAGCAGCCAGACAGTTCCAACAGATGCTTCGAGAGTCTTATTGTTTCAGATGCCCGAATCACTTAGTTTCTGATTTTGTTGAGTTTGTGCAAAAAAATATTTGGACCATATTCGAGCCTGAAGGCATCAATCTCTTGCTATATTTCAATTGAAAGGAATTAGTTACATAAGAAATACACTAATTGAAATAAGAAATCAATGAATTTCATTAATTTAGAAACTATTTACTTGTAAGTTTTATATTGATACCTCTTCCCTTTTTTGATCTTTCGTAGATCAATTGTTTCAAGCCATTTCTTGACGTATATTGCATAATCATACCTAAGCAAGAATTAAGTAAGATATGATTAATAGCATACAAAATAAAACACATTAAAAATAACACTTTAGAAGAAAGATTTTTACCTTGTATGTTGACCATTCAGCCTGATATACTCTGCTTCTTCTCCCTCTCCGACCTCCATTAAGGGTTCTGCCCCAGCGTAAACCCTCATCTGGGAGATTATTAATCCCTGAAAAGGATACAAAAAGTGAATGAAAATTAGCAACTACAATGAACCGAACCCTGTTCATGTTTTGAATAAAACATGATAAACATTCAATCAGCAAGAGAAACATTTTGTGTATGCAAAAGAACCCAAGTGAACACATAACAATCAGGTGAATCAAAATCAGCAACTCCACTGAACCGAACACCAATCATGATTTGAATAAAATGTGATAAACATTTAATAAGCAAGAGAAACATTTCTGCATGCAAAAGAACTCAACTGAACACTTAAGGATGAACAGAATATAAATCACTAACAAAATATGTATGATTTAAATAACTTACAACAAATTTATTCAGCTTAATTCTCAAATCAGTTATTTCATCTTTCTTCTTGTTCACAGGGTCAAGCACATAGAATGCCTTTTTCTGGACATTGGCAATCCACAACCACTAGTGCCCTCCATTATAAATCGACACAAACAGTTGAAGTTTGGAAAAATGATAGAACATTTCAGTTCAAATGATAGCAAACGAGAGAATTATCAAAGAAGTTTCAGAAATCACAACTTATATATAGATGCGATACGAGTTTTCTTTCGTCAAGAAAAACGACAATAGTGTGCATATCGATCGACATCCATCCGGTAGGCCTTGGTGATCTTTGGATCAATGTAATTCTCACCATGGGTTCCCAACATAAACATCTGTAAAATAGATCTTGGTTAAATCACAAATAAACCAAATTATTTATCAGAACCAGTAAACACCATTCATGTTCTGAATAATACGTGATAAACATTTAATCATCAAGAAAAACTTGTCTGCATGCAAAAGAACTCAACTGAATACACTATCAATCAAGTGAATCAAAATGACAAATTCCAATGAACCGAACACCATTCATGTGCTAAATAAAATGTGATAAACATTCAATCATAAAAAAAATATTTCTGCATGCAAAAGGACTCAACTGAACACTTGACAATCAAATGAATCAACTTGACCAACTCCACTGAACAGAACTCTATTCATGTTTTGAATAAAACTTGATAAACATTCAATTAGTATGGAATAAAAAATTTGGCTTACCACAATATCTATCGGCACACAATATATATCTTCCTGAAACCGGGAACATTTTATGTCGTTGAGAATCACACAATGTGCATTGACCACCTACAGGAAGAAAATTTACGAGATATGTAGTATAAGAGTCTTTAGAAAAATCATTAACGTTAACGTAATAGGCAAAGAATTTACCGTGCTTTTCACATGTTGTTCGGGCATTAGAGATAAGAATTGATGTCTAAGCCCCTCAAAATTTGCTTTATGCTTCAAGATGAATATGGGGTCATATTCGTTGGTACTATCTTTAGTTTCTTTCACATGTGTTGTCTAATGATAACACTTTTCCTTTAGCTCCTAAGTGATTTCTTTCTCTTTATCCGGAGTTTTGTACACTTCAACAGCTGTGAAGCTCGGCTCGGCACTTGTTGCGTCAGTAAACTTCAATGCCGCCGCGACCCCAGCATCTACCACCGCCTTTGCCAGGACTTCAAGCTGTGTCACCGTCGGCTGAGAGGTCAGGAGAGTTGGTTGAGATGTCGGGGGACTTATGCCAAGGTCGAATGAAGGTGCATCATGTTCCGACAAAGAAGGACGAGCAGCACTGCAAGACGACATAGTAAAGTTTTAGGCAATAATGTAAAAGCAATATCATATAACACGAAAATTAATAAAAGATGATATTAATTAAAACTTATACATTCAACGTAGGTTTTTGCTTCATCTTTCTCGGGGAAGATTCCTCGCCGGCCTGCTTTTCGGGTTCCGGAGGACAGCTGTAACAAACAGAATAGAGTAATTGATTTCTGGATTCAACTGAACCATAATTAAACCATGTAATGAATTGAAATTATCTAGATTTGAACAAGCAGAAAACTTACAAATCAGCATGTGCTTCTTCTTCCAATTGCCGTGCCACCGGAGGTTCTTGGCACGGTTGCTGTTGTTCTTCGGGAAGGTTGCTGCATTAAACAGAAAAGAGTTCAATAACAATCCGTAATTATTATTCTGTACCATTAAAACTAAGAAAAAAATTATAATTACAACTTAAAGGAACAATGAAAAAGCAACATCATATAACACGAAAGATTGTAAAAAGTGATATTAATTAAAACTTACACATTCAATTGAGGTTCTGGCTCCGTCTTCGTCGGGGAAGATTCCTCGCAGGCCTATTTTTCGGATTCCGGAGGGCAGCTGTAACAACAGAAGAGAGTCCAATATAAGAACACATGAAATTGATTTCTAGATTCAATGATCCACAAGTAAAGCATGTAATGAACCAAAATTATCTAGTTTTAAACAATCAATAAAACTTACACATCGACAGGTGCTTCTTGTTCCGATTGCCTTGCCGATGCTTCTTCGCATGGCTGCTATTGTAGTTCTGAGGGGCTGCTGCATTAAATAGAAAACAGTTCAATAATGACCCCAAATTATTTCCCTATACCATTAAAATTAATAAAAAAAAAATTTATGTGCAACTTACTCATTAACAAATGTTTCTTGTGATTGACTTTCGGAAGGGACATAGGTAAAGGCATCTTTTATTAACTCTTCCTTAAGAGAACTTGGAAGAGACACCGCAATAGAAAATCTAAGGAATGTAAAAAAGGAAGAAGTTAATGTTGAACGATTAGAATAGGTGTCGAGAAACCGAAATCTGTACATTGAAAAACTAACATATCCAAAGGTTGAAAACGAGTTTCTTCTCGAACCTCAATGATTTGGAGTTCAAGATCAAGTGTAGTGCTACTGACATTTAAACACAAATTCCGTGTGATTAATTAAACAAAAATTATTACCTAAATCTAAAAGACCAACATAAATATTTTAACTTACACAGGTAGATTTTGAAAACTCTATTTTTGATGGATTTTCTTTCTTCTAAAAAATTTTACCGGGGTTTCCGGAGTGTTTTTCCTAATAAAAAGGATACCAAATTAAAATCAGCAACCAAGATTAAAATCAGAGGTCTAGAAACATATGAAATTCTTTTTTAGAATCCAATAAACCAAATTTAAAGCCTGCAATAAACGAATTTACCTGGTATTGGCTGGGGCATTTACAGACAGTGTGGAGCTCGTCTGAGTTTGTAAGAGAGGTTCATTGCCTAGATTTACAGTCGGCAGTCTAAGCAAAATAAATAAATATTACTCTGTGAATCCAAAGGAATTAGAAGAGGTTTTAGGAAAAGTTAGCAAACAAAAAAGAAGAACTCGATATAAGAAACCGAATCTTACCTCTCGGATAAATCATTTTGCGCCTCTGTCAACTCAAAGCGATCTGGAGCAACGTTTGTTGTCTGTGCTCCATCATTTCTTCTCTTTGCTCTCTTTTCTTTTAACAACTGCAGCGCCTCTCTTCTTCTTTCGGCAACACTGACCCTTACTCGTTCACTTCTAAAAATTCATAAAATAAGTATCAATGAAGCTAAAGTAAAAGTATCAGTTAACCCAAACTATAATTTTAGAAACTTACTCCCTTTCAGATTCAGTTTTGCTCTTTGAATCTGTCAGAACAAGTTTTCTTGATTTGGTTTGTTTTTTTGCACCCCTCTCCGGTTGTTTTCTTTTCATTGTCGGAGTTTTTTCGATTTCTTTTTCTCTGCAATACATACAAACACATGGAATTTATACCAAAGAACAATATCAGCAAGAAAAATATTTCTGCATACCAAAGGACCCAACTGAAGACACTAACAATCAAGTGAATAAAAATGACCAACTCCACTTAACCGAAAGCAATTCATGTGCTAAATAAAATGTGATAAACATTCAATCATCAAGAAAAATATTTCTGCATGCAAAAGGACTCAAATGAACACTTGACAATCAAATAAATCAACTTGACCAACTCCACTGAACAATATCACATTCGTAATTTACTTAATAAGCACACATAAACAATTTTCAGCAAAAAAAGCAAATAAACCAGATGAACATCATACAATCACATAAAGGAACCGAAATTTATCAATTCCAATACTTACTGATTTTTAGATTCGCTTGTGCTTTCTGAATCCATCGGCACAGGCTTCCTTTTTTAACTACCTTCTGTGGTTGTTTTCTTTTCTTTTCACTGTTTTTTCAATTTCTTCTTCTTCTCTACAATACATAAGAACAAGCGCATAAGAACAATTTTAACCAAATACAAGCAAAACAAAATCAATATGAACATCAAACTTACTGATTTTGGATTCACTTCTGCTTTCTGAATCCGTGGGACTGCTTTCAGTTTCACTTGTTGTTTCCGAATCTGTCGGAACAATGTTTTATTTTTTAACCAGCCTTTGTTGTCTTGTTCTTTTGGCTAGTAGTGTTTTCTTGGATTCAGATTTGGATTCGGAATCGGAAAAACTATCTTCTTTCGAAGAAGAATCCAGAAAAATAATTTTCTTTTCTTCTGTCTTCCGCTTTCCCTTTTCTTTCCCCTTAAGAAAAACTTGTTACTTCTCCACCTTCTCTCCTTTTTTCTTTTCCTCCCTTGATTGTGCTCTGTATAGAAGTCCCTAAAACAAAAGCTGATTTAGTTATCAGAGTATTTTAGAAGCATCTGAACCAAAATTTCAAGGAAAATTTTTGTTTAATTTACCATTGTATCAGTTTTTTTCTGAGAAATCCAATCGAGCATCATCTTCTGTGTCCAGTGGGTGGCCTGGGAGCATCAGGTGCATCCAAGCTAGGAAACTTGGATTCGTGGAAATAAATCAGCATCAAAACAAACACACAGCCGTCAACAGACTATTTTTTTCCCCTTTCTCATGTTTCTAATCCCCTTCCTCAAGAAGCTCATGACATGATTTGCCCAATCCCACTGTCGGATGTTGTCCACATGAAGGGCAGGCGGCTTATGGATCAGGGAGGCCATGCTTACCATTGTTGGCAGTAGGAAGCACTTCTGAACAAAGACAACAAAAGTCCTCCAAAATTTCTGCCGGTTCTCCTCCCCATCAACACTCATATCGAGGACAAATTTTGTTAGAGATGCCAACGTAACACATTTGAAGCCATCAATAATCTGCTTGTCTGCCTCATTCAGTCTGTCGTAGTCAACTTTTTCAGGAAAACGATCCCCTACAATATTTTAACCAGTCAAATAGGCTCAGTTTTATTTTCTCTACACAAGTGAACCAAAAATATAGCAAGCAATGAACGAAAATAAGCACAAGGTATAAAGTGTATTACCTCCATGATTTATGCCCAGCACAACTACTACCTTGTTAGGTGTTATATATATTTTCCCATGGAGAGTATTCAGGCATCCATGATAGTCATTATAGCAACCTATCAACTCTCTCAAAAAGCTGTGAGAGACGTTCATTTCCCGGGTCATGTGCCAACGCACCAAATCCCATTTCTTCAACTATATCTCTCTTTTCCTGACTCATTACCTTGAACACCTTCGCTATTGCCTTTGTCTGGCATTTGAGATCGTGAGTTTTCTGCAAGATTTTGAAATAGTATGTCATGATTAATAGAGTTTATTCGAATAAAAGGATAAATATATTTAATGTGTACATATGCTTACCTTATAGCGCGGCTTCTCCTTCTTTGTTACCATTGTCTTCTTTATTTTTGCTGTAAGGACAAAAAAATTTGGTCAATACTTTACTCAATACCCCAACAAGAACAAGCATGCATATTTTAATCAAGTGAATGAAAATGTCCAAGCCCACTGAACCGAATTTTCTTGATGTACTGAATAAAACGTGATAAATATTGAAATAGCTAGAAAAGCATTTCTGCATGCAAAAGAACCTAATTGAACACACTAACAATCAAGTGAATCAAAATTAGCAACTCCACTGAACTGAACACCATTCATGTTTTGAATAAAATGTGATAATCATTTAATCAGCAAGAAAATTATTTTTGCATGCAAAAGGACCCAACTGAACACACTAATAATCAAGTGAATGAAAATGGCCAACTCCATTGAACTGAACACCATTCATGTTCTGAATGAAACGTGATAAATATTCAATTATCAAGAAAAATATTTCTGCATGCAAAAGGACTCAACTAAACACACTAACAATCAAGTGAATGAAAATGGCCAACTCCACTGAGCTGAACACCATTCATGTTTTAAATAAAATGTGATAAACATTCAATCAGCAAGAAAAATATTTATGCATGCCAAAGGACCCAACTGAACACACTAACAATCAAGTGAAAGAAAATGACCAACTCCACTGAACTGAACGTCATTCATGAGCTGAATAAAATGTGATAGACATTCAATCATCAAGAAAAATATTTCTGCATGCAAAATGACTCAACTGAACACTTGACAATCAAATGAACTTGACCAACTCCACTGAACAAAACACCATTCATGTTTTGAATAAAATGTGATAAACATTCAATTAGCAAGAAAAGTATTTCTGCATGCAAAAGAACTCAACTGAACACACTAACAATCAAGTGAATCAAAATGACCAACTCCATTGAACTGAATGTAAATAAGAACACATTTCCATTCCTATGCCCTAGTTATGCAAAAAAAAAAAAATAGATTCAGAATAAGTCGATCTACTAAATGAAGCAACTCAATCCAGTAAACCTAAAATGCAACTAGGAGAAATGCGAGATTGCAAGATTTTAAATGAACAGTAGTTTTTCTCATACTTTCACGATCTCTATTCTTGTTTTCGTTTGTTTTTTCTTCTTCCTTTCAAAATATTCTCGCGATTCTTCTCCAGTAGTAGTTTTCGCAGAGAATACGAGTGAAGTTTGAGAGATTTTGAGAGTGATTCGAAGTTCTCTTGTAGCGGTTTCAAGATTGAAGAAGGAACACTTTTTCATAATGAGGCGTGAATGAATGTTAACATTTCGGGGGGTTTGGGGCGTGTGTAATACATGCTCATTTAATGGTATTGGATTTTTTTGGTATTGGGCTAGTTTGGATGGACTTGGATACAAAATTATATGGATGTGTAGCATGACTGCTTTTAATATATATTTTGTATTTCATTATGTATTCTATATGAGTGGTTATTTTTTATGTATACATAGCATGATTGTTGTTATAATTATATTTTGTTATTGTAAAATATGATTAGTTTTCAAAATATCTAATTTACAAATTAAAATACCGTTAAATTAGGATTTGACTATTGATGAGCGGATAATTTATACGCTTTTTGGCATTATTTTTAGTATGTTTTTAGTAGGATCTAGTCACTTTTAGGGATGTTTTCATTAGTTTTTATGTTAAATTCACATTTCTGGAATTTACTATGAGTTTGTGTGTTTTTCTGTGATTTCAGGTATTTTCTGGCTGAAATTGAGGGACTTGAGCAGAAATCAGATTCAGAGGTTGAAAAAGGACTGCTGATGCTGTTGGATTCTGACCTCCCTGCACTCAAAGTGGATTTTCTGGAGCTACAGAACTCGAAATGGCGCGCTTCCAATTTCTTTAGAAAGTAGACATCTAGGGCTTTCCAGCAATGTATAATAGTCCATACTTTGGCCAAGAATAGACGACGTAAACTGGCGTTCAACGCCAGCTTTCTACCCAAATCTGGCGTCCAGCACCAGAAAAGGAGCCAAAACCAGAGCTGAACGCCCAAACTGGCACAAATACTGGCGTTCAACTCCAAGAAGAACCTCTACACGTGCAACACTCAGGCTCAGCCCAAAACAGGAAAGCAGAGGTTCAGAGGAACGAAAAGCATCTCCATTCGCTTATCTGAAATTTCTACCAATGATTTACATAAGTATCTCTATCCCTATTCTATTATTTATTATTCGAAAACTCCATGATTATTTTATATCCGCCTGACTGAGATTTGCAAGGTGACCATAGCTTGCTTCATACCAACAATCTCCATGGGATTTGACCCTTACTCACGTAAGGTATTACTTGGACGACCAAGTGCACTTGCTGGTTAGTTGTATCGAAGTTGTGAACCATAGTATTGGCACCATGTTCTTGGCGCCATTGCCAAGGAAAGAAAGAGCCATGAATTCTACATAATCAAAGTGTAATCACGATTGCACGTACCAAGTTGCTCACGTTGCCAGGGAATGTTTGAACCTGGACATCACAATTTCGTGCACCAAGTTTTTGGCTCCGTTGCCGGGGATTGTTCGAGTTTGGACAACTGACGGTTCATCTTGTTGCTCAGATTAGGTAATTTTCCTTTTGTTTTGTTTTCAAAAATCTTTCAAAAATCTTTCAAAAATATTTTCCTTTGTTTTCGAAAAAAAAATTAATTAAAAATGTTTTCAAAAAAATATATTTTTATTCAAAATTTTTAAGAGTGCTTAGGGCCACGGCCAAGACTCATAAAGAAGCTGTGTTCAAGAATCATCATACTGAACTACGAGAGTCAATAACACTATTCGAAATCTGAAGTTCCTATAGATGCCAATCATTCTAAACTTCAATGGATAAAGTGAGATGCCAAAACTATTCAAGAGGCAAAAAGCTATAAGTCCCGCTCATATGATTGAAGCTC
>NC_029794.2:31186037-31186666 GCF_000816755.2 Arachis ipaensis | reverse complement strand
CACTGACAACGGTGATGCCCTTGCATAAAGCCAGCCATGGAAAGGAGTGAGACTGATTGGATGAAGATAGCAGGAAAACAGAGGTTCAGAGGAACGAAAAGCATCTCCATTCGCTTATCTGAAATTTCTACCGATGATTTACATAAGTATCTCTATCCCTATTCTATTATTTATTATTCGAAAACTCCATGATTATTTTATATCCGCCTGACTGAGATTTGCAAGGTGACCATAGCTTGCTTCATACCAACAATCTCCGTGGGATTCGACCCTTACTCACGTAAGGTATTACTTGGATGACCCAGTGCACTTGCTGGTTAGTTGTATCGAAGTTGTGAACCATGGTATTGGCACCATGTTCTTGGCGCCATTGCCAGGGAAAGAAAGAGCCATGAATTCTACATAATCAAAGTGTAATCACGATTGCACGTACCAAGTTGCTCACTTTGCTAGGGAATGTTTGAACCTGGACATCACAATTTCGTGCACCAACTATTAATTTAGGATTTGACTATTAATTCTGTATAGTCATTCAAAAATTTAAAAAAAAATTAAAATTTAAGATTACTGTTAAATTTACCGTCGATTGAATCTGCCGATAGCTAGTAATTTAATTATTAATAATTAGT
>NC_029794.2:31183455-31185389 GCF_000816755.2 Arachis ipaensis | reverse complement strand
ATTAGTATATTATCGTTAAATTTATCAAAGGATGAATCCGACAATAATAAATGTGCGAAAACTTAATTTATAGAGCCAAAGTTATTGTCGAAAATTTTCTGATGGTAACAACCTCCAAAATTTTGTTAATTAAAAGGTTATATCCATCGCTAAATTTAATGGTGATTAATAATGAACAAAAATATTCACCGATAAATAATTATTTGTAAGATTTTTGTCGTTTAATTTAGCGTGCCGCTAATTCTAATGATAAACAATTTATCTGATCTGCAGAATTTTTTAATAATTCACTTAATAAATTCGACGACTTTTTTTTGTAGTGTTTCATAAAAGAACTAGGAGATCCTATTTATATTTAGCCGTGTTAATTGAATCCAATAATAAACATAGTGTTGTGAAATAAAAGATATATATATATATATAATAAAGTTGTATAAATAGAAGACTCTAGTATTAAAATAATTAGCTCAATAATAATTTATATATATATAATAAAATTATATGTTGTATTGTGTATATATATACAAAGATAGAAAGAAGTATTAAAAATAAAGAGAGAGAGAATCGCATTTGTTTATTGTTGCAATCTCAATATAATAAAGATGGTTAATATTGCTATTAATATTATATGTAAAGAGTAATAGAAAATAGAATTTAAAATACTTATAAAATAAAAGAAGAGAAAGAATTGTAGTAAAAATATAAGGAGAAGAGTATTTGATTACAGCATAAAAGAGGATTGATTTATTTGTAAGAAAGGGAGAATGGTATTTTGTTCTGTTGTTATGTAACTTTCAGAGGCTTGAACCTCTATTTATAGATGTACATAGGATAGATTTTCAAATGCTTATTAAAAGCATTCTTTCTTGAGAATACTACACCGCCCTTCATAAATGGGCATCCACGTAACAAATCTTATCTCAACACTCCCCCTTGGATGCTCATTTAGGGATATGCCTCATTAAAACCTTACTAAAGGAAAACCCTATGGGAAAAACCTTAGTGAAGGAAAAAGAGTACAATATCCTTTGTGATGGGGACTGCCTCATTAAAAACCTTGTCAAGAAAAACCCAATGGGAAAAAAACTTGACCAAGGGAAAAAGAGTACAGTCTCCCCCTCTTGCCGACATCATTTAATGTCTCGAAATCGGCGCATCCCAATCTTATGTACCAATCTTTCAAAGGAGGATTTTGGGAGTGACTTTGTAAATAAATCTGCCAGATTGTCACTTGAACGGATCTGTTGGACATCAATTGTCCCTTGATTTTGAAGGTCATGAGTGAAGAAGAATTTGGGAGAAATATGCTTTGTTCTATCACCTTTGATGTATCCACCCTTAAGTTGAGCAATGCATGCTGTATTATCTTCAAACAGGACAGTTGGAGCTATCTTATGATCAATCAGTCCACATGATGATAGAATATATTGAATCAGACTCCTCAGCCAAAAATACTCGCGACTAGCTTCATGAATCGCTAGTATTTCAGCATGATTAGAGGATGTTACAGCAATCGTCTGTTTTGTGGACCTCCAAGATATAGCTGTACCACCATATGTGAACAGGTATCCTATTTGAGATCTCCCTTTATGTGGATCAGACAAGTATCCGGCATCTGCATAGCCAACTAGTTGTGACTTGGATTCATAGGAATAAAACAATCCCATATCAACCGTTCCATGAAGATATCGAAAAATTTGTTTGATTCCACTCCAATGTCTTCTGGTTGGAGAGGAACTATACCTTGCTAGTAAATTCACTGCGAATGATATGTCAGGTCGCGTATTATTAGCAAGATACATTAGTGCTCCAATGGCACTAAGATATGGTACTTCAGGACCAAGGATATTGGTGCACGAAATTGTGATCCGAAATTGATCCTTTTTCATATCCAAGGATCTTACGATCATTGGTGTACTTAATGGATGTGACTT
>NC_029794.2:31176842-31182405 GCF_000816755.2 Arachis ipaensis | reverse complement strand
TGGCTTTTTGCTCTTGCCTCTTGGTTTTAAGAGCTTTGGCTTTTTCTGCTTGCTTTTTCTTTTTTTCTTTCTATTTTTTTTTTCGCCTTTTTTTTTTTTGCAAGCTTTGTTCTTTGCTGCTTTTTCTTGCTTCAAGAATCATTTTTATGATTTTTCAGATTATCAAATAACATGTCTCCTAGTCATCATTCTTTCAAGAACCAACATATTTAACATTCTTAAACAACAACTTCAAAAGACACATGCACTGTTCAAGCATACATTCAGAAAACAAGAAGCATTGTCACCACATCAATATAATTAAACTAAGTTCAAGGATAAATTCCAAACTCATGTACTTCTTGTTCTTTTGAATTAAAACATTTTTTTTTATTTAAGAGAGGTGATGGATTCATAGGACATTTATAGCTTTAAGACATAGTTACTAACTACTAATGATCATGTAATGAAGACACAAACACAGCTAAGCACATAACATAGAAAACGAAAAATAGAAGAAGTAAGAACAAGGAATGAGTCCACCTTAGTGATGTCTTTGAGCTCTTCTATGTCTCTTCCTTGTCTTTGTTGCTCCTCCTTCATTGCTTTTAGATCTTCTCTGATTTCATGAAGGATGATGGAGTGCTCTTGATGTTCCACCCTTAGTTGCTTCCAATAATTGTGTGGAAGAAAATGTATCCCCTGAGGTATCTCAGGGATTTCTTGATTTGCAGTCAAATGTTCTACCACTGAGCTATAGACCCTTGATGGAAGCTTTTGTCTTCCCTTTCCTCTTTCTAGAGGTTTCTCTGGCCTTAGGTGCCCTCAATGGTTATGGAAAAAACAAAAAGCTATGCTTTTACCACACCAAACTTAGAATGTTGCTCGCCCTCGAGCAAAAGAAGAAAGAATAGAAGAATAAGAAGAAGATATGGAGGAGATGGATGAGAGTGTGTATTTGGCCATATGGGTGGGATTGGGTGGGAGAGAGATGTTGAATTTTGAAGGTAGTGGGTGTATGGATGTGAGTGGTAAATGGAAAACAGAAGGGATGATCATGAATGGAAAGAGAGATGATGAGGTAGGTGGGGATCCTGTGGGGTCCACAGATCCTGGGATGATCCTGTAGGGTCCACAGATCCTGAGGTGTCAAGGCATTTACATCCCTGCACCAAATTAGGCATGTAAAATGCCTTTGCACACAACTCTGGGCGTTCAGCGCCAGGTTGGTGCCCATTTTGGGCGTTCAACGCCCCTTTGCTGCCATTTCTGGCGTTGAACGCCAGAACCATGCTTGTTCTGGGCGTTCAGCGCCAGGATGCTCCCATTCTGGGCGTTCAGCGCCAGAACTATGCTCTGTTCTGGCGTTTGAACGCCAGGCAGATGCTCCTCCAGGGTGTGATTTTTCTTCTGCTGTTTTTTTTTTCGTTTTTGAAATTTTTTGTTTATTTTGTGACTCCACATGATCATGAACCTAAGAAAACATGAAAAACAATAAAAATAAGAATTAGATAAACATTGGGTTGCCTCCCAACAAGCGCTTTTTTAATGTCAATAGCTTGACAGTGGGCTCTCATGGAGCCTCACAGATGCGCAGAGCTTTGTTGAAACTCTCCAACACCAAACTTAGAGTTTGGATATGGGAGTTTAACACCAAACTTAGAGTTTGGTTGTGGCCTCCCAACACCAAACTTAGAGTTTGACTGTGGATTAAGAACTGAAAAGGATCTTCAGATGGAAGTCCATGAAACTTGCAGTTCTGCTGCATCAGAGAAACTAATTGAGGTTTCAGCTCAAAGTTGTTTGCTCCAATGGCAGGAATGGAGATGCTTCTTCCATGTAAATTGGAATTAGGTGCAGTAAAGTCACCAAGCATCCTCCTTTCATTATTATTATTTTCGGCTGCCATCTCCTCTGCCTGTTCGAAAATTTCTGAAAGGTTATCTCTGGATTGTTGTATTTTGGCTTCTCTTAATTTTCTCTTCAGAGTCCTTTCAGGTTCTGGATCTGCTTCCACAAGAATGTTCTTATCCTTGCTCCTGCTCATATGACAATGAAGAATGGCCAGAAAAATGATAATAATAATAGAGATCCTTTATACCACAGTATAGGGATCCCTTTGTGAGTGGAAGAAAAGAGGGGGAGACAAGGAATGTAATGTAATGGAAGAAACACAACTGTAAGGAGGCTTTGAGATGTGAGATGAGATGTTAGGATATGAATGAATAAGTAGAATGAGATGGGGGAAGGAAAATTTTCGAAAATTATTTTGAAAAAGAGTTAGTGATTTTTGAAAAATGGTTTTTGAAAATTTGTTAGTGTTTTTTTCGAAAATTTTTTTTTAAAATTAAAAAAAATAATTAGTTAATAAAAAAGAAATTTTGAAAAAGGGGGAAGATATTTTCGAAAATTAGAGAGAGAGAGTTAGTTAGGTGGTTTTGAAAAAGTTAAGAAACAAACAAAAAGTTAGTTAGTTAGTTGAAACAAATTTTTGAAAAGATAAGAAGTTAGGAAGTTAGAAAAGATATTTTGAAAAGATATTTTTGAAAAAGATAAGATAAGAAGATATTTTTGAAAAGATATGATAAGATTAGTTTTGAAAAAGATTTGATTTTTAAAATCACAATTAATGACTTGATTCATAAGAAATCACAAGATATGATTTTAGAACTTAAAGTTTGAATCTTTCTTAACAAGCAAGTAACAAACTTCAAATTTTTTAATCAAAACATTAATTGATTATGTTATTTTTGAAAATTAGTGATAAAAATAAGAAAAAGATTTTTGAAAAATATTTTTGAAATTTTCGAAAATAACCAAGAATTTTGAAAAAGATTTGATTTTGAAAAAGATTTTGAAAAAGATAAGATTTTCAAATTGAAAATTTGATTTGACTGATTGGAAACAACTTGATTTTAAAAATTTTTGAAAAAGTCAATCCAAATTTTCGAATTTGATGAGAGAAAAAGGGAAAGATGTTTTTTTTTTATTTTTGAAATTTTTATGAAAAACATGAAAATTATGCAATGCATGAAATTTTTAGATCAAAACATGTGATGCATGCAAGAATGCTATGAATGTTAAGATGAACATCAAGAACACTTTGAATGTCATGATGAACATCAAGAACATAATTTTGAAAAACTTTTAATGCAAAGAAAAGATGCAAGACACCAAACTTAGAATTCTTTAATGCTTAGACACTAAGAATTCAAGAATGCATATGATAAAAGCCAGCCAGGCTGCAACATATAATTACATGGGCTGGAATGATTAGTTGAATACCAATCCCAAAGTAGTTTTGGGTATGGCTTTACAGCCAGATATGATTCAACATATTTCATGAAACACTAGAATTCATTCTTTAAAAATTTTGAAGCCATGGAATAATTTATTTTTGAAAACATTTTTATTTTTTTCGAAAACAGATGAGAGATTTTTGAAAATTTTTTTTTTTTGAAAAATTTTTGAAAATAAAATAAAAAGAAAATTACCTAATCTGAGCAACAAGATGAACCATCAGTTGTCCAAACACAAACAATCCCCGGCAACGGCGCCAAAAACTTGGTGCTGTTGCCGGATCAAAAGGGAATCTGGCACTGATGTTACCGGACCAAAATCTTGCCGAGAACTCAAAAAATCCCCGGCAACGGCGCCAAAAACTTGGTGCACGAAATTGCTCAAGTCCCTCAATTTCAGCCAGAAAATACCTGAAATCACAGAAAAACACACAAACTCATAGTAAAGTCCAGAAATGTGAATTTAACACAAAATCTATTAAAAACATCCCTAAAAGTAACTAGATCCTACTAAAAACATACTAAAAACAATGTCAAAAAGCGTATAAATTATCCGCTCATCAGATATCTTCATTTTCTTCTTTAGGACGAAATTGATCCTTTTTCATATCCAAGGATCTTACGATCATTGGTGTACTTAATGGATGTGACTTATCCAAATAAAATTTTTTCAAGATCCTTTCTGTGTATGTTGTTTGATGAATAAAGATCCCACCTTTTATATGCTCGATCTGCAGGCCGAGACAAAACTTAGTCTTTCCAAGATCTTTCATCTCAAACTCTTCTTTTAGAGTTTTTATAATTGTTGGAATCTCTTCAGGAGTCCCAATGATATTTAAATCATCAACGTACACAGCAATTATAATGAACCCAGATGTAGTTTTCTTTATGAAAACACATGGACAGATATCATCATTCTTGAATCCATTTTTGGCCAGATACTCAGTAAGACGATTATACCACATTCGTCCAGATTGCTTTAGACCATATAAAGATCTTTACAATTTGACTGAGTATAACCCTTGCGAATATTCATTGGATGGTTTAGATATCTTTAGTCCTTCAGGGACTTTCATCACGATCTAATGAGCCGTATAAATAGGCTGTTACCACATCCATTAAATGCATATGCAGTTTATGATATGCAGATAGGCTGACCAAATAACGCAATGTTATCGCATCCACTACGGGGGAATATATTTCTTCATAATCTATACCGGGCCTTTGTGAAAAACCTTGTGCCACAAGTCGGGCTTTGTAGCGCACAACTTCATTTTTCTCATTTCGTTTTCTCACAAATACCCATTTGTATCCAACAGGTTTTACATCTTCTGGTGTACGGACTACAGGTCCAAATACTTCACGTTTTGCAAGTGAGTCTAATTCAGCCTTCATGGCTGCTTCCCATTTTGGCCAATCATTTCTTTGTCGACATTCTTCAACTGATCTTGGCTCAAGATCCTTACTTTCATGCATGATATTTAATGCCACATTATATGCAAATATTTCATTGACAATTGTCTTATTTCGGTCCCATTTCTCTCCTGTAAAGACATAATTTATCGAGATCTCGTCATTTTCACAATTTTCAGGTACCTGAACGTCTTCTGGCGTTATATCAGAATTTTGGACAACTGCAGGTGTCTTTACTATGTCTTTTTCAACAGGAATCGTATTTACCTCTTTTCTCTTTTGAGGATTTTTGTCTTTGGAACCGACAGGCCTGCCACGCTTCTGGCGTGTATTTGCTTCAGTGGCTATTTGTCCTACTGGGACATCAATTCGAATTGGGGCATTTTCTGCCCTACCACGCTTCTGGCGTGAATTTGCATCAGTGGCTACTTGTCCCACTGGGACATCAATTCGAATTGGGACATTTTCCGCTGGTATATAAGATTTGGTTATCCTCTTTGTATCAGAAAATGCATCAGGCAATTCATTTGCTATTCTTTGCAAATGTATAATCTTTTGAACTTCCAGTTCACATTGCCCTGATCGAGGATCTAAATGCATCAACGATGATGCATTCCAGTTAAGTTCCTTTTCAGAAAACTTATTCTCTCCCCCTAATGTTGAAAATTTTGATTCATCAAAATGACAATCCGCAAACCGGGCTTTAAACACATCACCAGTTTGTATCTCAAGATACCTCACTATAGAGGGAGAGTCATATCCAACATATATCCCTAATTTTCTTTGGGGTCCCATTTTGGTGCGATTAGGTGGTGCAATGGGAACATATATCGCACACCCAAATATTCTTAAATGGGAAACATTTGGCTGCT